>NW_015171652.1:48231-65498 GCF_001447785.1 Gekko japonicus
TGGAACTCCTTCTCCCCCCCCCCGCAAGTATCGCGGGTCCCCGCTTCTTGTTGTATCTATAATGCTGTTGTCAGATGTAGAGTATTTTGTGTTTTTCAGGACAGGAAACCTTGCAATATTTATTTTTAAACTCTCTTCTTTCCTGTTGAAATTGTGTTTATGTTTTTGAATGTCAATGGCTTTCCTGTGTAATCTGACATGGTAATTGGATGTGTTGTCCAGCCTTTCAGTGTCTTGGAATAAGATACTGTGTCCTGTTTGAGTTAGGCTGTGTTCAGCCACTGCTGATTTTTCAGGTTGGCCCAGTCTGAAGAAGAGAAGAAATTGTGCATACTTTTTGGTAACGGAGGACGTTTTGGGGTTGTTGTTGGTTGCTGTGCCTTCTTTGAATGCGTGAAGCTGCCTTTGACCGAGTACGAACCTTGGGCTCGCCAGGTCCTCTTTGCCCGCTCTGACTGGCAGCCGCTCTTCAAAGCCTTTCACGTCACCTACTGCCCGATTCCTTTTTTGTTTGTTTGGAGATTGGACCCAGGCGTTCTGCACACAAGCAGATTGTCTGCCCCTGAGCCAGGACCCTGCCCTCTCCTCTCGGGGGCTACGAGGCGTGAAGGGGGCACGTAGTTCAAAAGCTCTTTACTGCATTGGAGGGGTGGGAGGGAAGGAATGAACAGGCAAATGATCCAAAACATTGAGAAATGGCTTCCATTCAGGTGGGGCAGCTGTGTTGGTCTGAAGCAGCAGGAAAAAGTTTTGAGTCCGGTGGCACCTTTCAGACCAGCCAAGTTTTATTCCGGGTATAAGTTTTCGTGCGTGCGCGCACTTCTTCAGATACGATGAAATGGGAATTACCAGTCCATACATGTAGGTAGAGGGTGAGCGGTAAATTAGCATACAACGTAATTAAGATGTTCAACAGATTCAAGGACCAAACAGGAATAACAAGCTTAGTTTATATGGTTACCATTTGTTTGGGTTTAATTCTGGGGGTAAACATAGTGGAAGGAAATAAATATATTAAAATTGGAGATGGGTGGGCAGATGTATCCTTAATTGTGGAATGGCGAGTCTCAGTCAGTTACTCTCAGCATTCCACAATTAAGGATACATCTACCTATCACTCTCCAATTTTGACATTTATTTCCATATATATGGAAAGAGAAGGCTTAGAGGGGACACGATTGCAGCCTTCAAATATTTGAAGGGCTGTCATGTAGAAGATGGAGCTCTTCTCTCTTGCTCCGGATTGCCAGTCTCTTGCTCCGGATTGCACGACTTGATCTAATAGGTGGAAATTACAAGGGAGTCGTTACCGGCTAAATATCCGGAGAAACTTCCTAACTGTAAGAGTGGTTGAGCAATGGAACAGACTGCCTCCGGAGGTGGCGGATGCTCCTTTGCTGGATGTTTTCAATCGGAGGCTGGACGACCCTCTTTCGGGTATGTTGTAGGGCTAACTTTTGGCTCTGCTCCTGCAGAGTGCAGAGGGGGGTTGGACTAGGTGACCTGCAAGATCCCTTCCAGCTCTAACATTCTATGATTCTATAACCTTATATATTTCTTGTCTTGTTTTTTTTCCAGGATATGAAGCAAAGGCCTCTGGGAAAGCAGCCAAAGGTAGGCAGGTTCCTGCAGTGACTTTGGATGAAAGTTCCAGATTTCAGTTCCTGGCTGTCATCTCACCTGTGGTGGGGCTCATTCTTTTGCATGGTTTTTCCCCTTAAACATTCTGTTTGGGAAAAGGGAGCACTCACTGGAGAAGACCCTGATGCTGGGAAAGACTGAAGGTCAAAGAAGACGGGGATGGCAAGGGATGAGATGGTTAGACAGTGTCATAGATGCAACGGACATGAAATTGAGCAAACTTCAGAGGACGGCAGAAGACAGGAAGGCCTGGCGGGATCTGGTCCATGGGGTCGCAAAGAGTCGGACTCGACTGTGCGACTGAACAACAACAAAAGGTCCTATTTTGCCTCACTTTTTGTGTTCCTTATAAACCTGAGCGCAGGACCTTCGTTGGTCTTAAAGATGCCACTGGACTCAGACTTGGTTCTCTTTGACCATCGTCTCTTAAAACGAATGATTTTCTTGTCCCTTGAAAAACTGTTTATGAATCGGGTATGTTGTAGGGCTCTCTTTCGGCTGTGCTCCTGCAGAGTGCGGGGGGTTGGACTAGATGACCTGCAAGGTCCCTTCCAACTCTAACACTCTATGATTCTAATCCCCTACCTATCTTTGTAGAATTTATTCTATATGCTGTGAAGTATGAAAAGGTTGGTAATTATATGTGTTGATCCCTCTAAGCTGGGGAGTCTTGTGAGCAAACCTACTTTGTGAGCTACTGGCATTAAAGTTGTGAGCAAGCAATTTGGCTGCTGCATAAATTAGTTTGTTCTGGAGCCCATCCTTCCTGAGCTAAGGCAAAAATGTGTGAGTTGGAGGCTAAGAAACTGTGAGCTAGCTCACCCTAACTCAGCTTAGAGGGAATACTGGTGTTGACAATTTTCTGCCGTTTCTCTGTGCCGCTCAAAGGCTTGCCCATTGCTTGAGCCTCCTGATGGATGAGCAGCGCTCTGTGCCAAATGCCAGGCTGGTTCTGAGTTTGTTCTCTTTGTCCCAGGTGCCCAGTTTGATTGGCAGGATGCCCTGCTGCTGGAGAGCCTCCTGACCAAGGAAGAAATTATGATCCGGGACTCCTTTCGCACGTACTGCCAGGAAAAACTCATGCCCAGGATCCTCATGGCCAATCGAAATGAAGGTATGCTGGTTTTTTAAATTACTGACTGAGCACCTTTAGCGTGGTACATTGTGCCGTAGGGACCAATGCAGAATTCCGGTTCCTCCTCAGAAGGGTAGGATGCTCGGTTTTCTCTGGGAGGCTTGTGGAAGCCTTAATCGGCTGTGACGTCTCACATGGGCCCAGTCACGGCCACTTCTAAGCATCATGCCAGTCTGCTGATTTGCTGCCTTGGACACAAGAGCTTCGTGTGTGTGTGTGGGGCATCTGCGAGCGGGCCGTGACTCAGTGGCAGAGCCTCTGCTTGGCATGCAGGAGGTCCCTGGTTCAATCCCTGGCAGCATCTCCAGTTAAAAAGGACCGGATGATGTGAAAGACTTGAGATTCTAGGAAGCTGCTGCCAGTCTGAGTAGACAATACTGACCTTGATGGACCAGAGTTCTGATTCGGTACATAGAAGGCAGCTCCATGTCTGTTCATGTATGAAACCCTGCTTTAGGGGAAGGGCTGTGGCTCAGTGGCAGAGCCTCTGCTTGGCATGCAGGAGGTCCCTGGTTCAATCCCTGGCAGCATCTCCAGTTAAAAAGGACCGGATGATGTGAAAGACTTGAGATTCTAGGAAGCTGCTGCCAGTCTGAGTAGACAATACTGACCTTGATGGACCAGAGTTCTGATTCGGTACATAGAAGGCAGCTCCATGTCTGTTCATGTATGAAACCCTGCTTTAGGGGAAGGGCTGTGGCTCAGTGGCAGAGCCTCTGCTTGGCATGCAGGAGGTCCCTGGTTCAATCCCTGGCAGCATCTCCAGTTAAAAAGGACCGGATGATGTGAAAGACTTGAGATTCTAGAGAGCGGCTGCCAGTCTGAGTAGACAATACTGACCTTGATGGACCAGAGTTCTGATTCGGTACATAGAAGGCAGCTTCATGTCTGCTCATGTATGAAACCCTGCTTTAGGGGAAGGGCTGTGGCTCAGTGGCAGAGCCCCTGCTTGGCCTGCAGAAGGTCCCAGGTTCAATCCCTGGCACCTCCAGTTAAAACAAGGACCAGGCGGGAGGTGATGTGAAAGACCTCTGCCCGAGACCCTGGAGGGTCTGAGCAGACCGTACTGACCTTGGTGGACCCAGTGGGACCTGATTCAGGAGGAGGCAGCCTTACGTGTTCATGGGGTACTTTAAAGACCCAATATTGGGGGGCAGTAGGAGAGTCCCATGACGTCCTCTGCGTCTCGTGGATCCTCGAAACTGCAACTTCACGATGAGCATGAGATAGTTCTCTGGCTGTTCGTCCTCCAGTGCTCTGGAGGAATCTTGCCCTTGTGGCTGCAGAGGACACACACAGCTACAAATCCACGTGCTGGGCCAAAATTTCGGGTCTGGGGAGAATGGGCAGGAGCACACATGTGTCACTGTAGCTCCCACGCCTGTGTAGCTTCCGTAAAAACCACCCCTTTGGCCTCACCTGCACAGTAGCCACCCTTCAGGGGTGACTAGTGTGTTGCGATAGCTCTCACGCCACAAAACATCGCCTTCATAGAATCACAGAACAGAATCATAGAGTTGGAAGCCCTAGAGACCCTCTAGTCCCACCCCCCGCTCAATGCAGGGTCAGCCTAGAGCAGTGGTGGCGAACCTATGGCACGGGTGCCAGAGGTGGCACTCAGAGCCCTCTCAGTGGGCACGCGTGCCATCGCCCCAGCCAGGCCCAGACCGTCATTAAAGTGTCGAATTCTCTGCCAAATCATTTTAAGTCAATGAAAGCATTTGGGATTGCTATCCTTACTTTGTTTGGATCATCTTAAGTGAATGTATGGGTTGATTTTTCTAAAGTAAAACCTCAGTATTCAGGTTAAATTGCCGTGTGGGCACCTTGCGATAAATCTGTGGGTTTTGGGTCGCAGTTTGGGCACTCGGTCTCCAAAAGGTTCGCCATCACTGGCCTAGACCATCCCTGGCAAATGTTCATCCAGCTGCTGCTTGAAAGCCTGCCAGTGTGTGGGGGAGCTCACCACCTCCCCAGGCAGCCGATTCCACTGCTGAGCCACCCTTACTGTAAATTGTTCTCTAATATCCGACCCGTACCTTTCCTCCCATAATTTAAACCCATTATTCCGAGTCCTGTCCTCTGCTGCCAAGGGGAACGGCTCCCTGCCCTACTCTAAGTGACCTCCTTTCAAATACTTTGAGACAGCCATCATGTCCCCCCCCCAACCTCCTCTTCTCCAGACTGGGCGTCACCAAGTCCTTCGGCCTTTCCTCATAGGGCTTCTTGGTCTCCAGGCCCCCGATCACCCTCACTGCTCTCTTATGGCACCAGCTTCGTTCTGCCCACATCCTTTTATAGCGCAGAAGGTTTGATGGGCCTAGAGAGCTCTCTGTTACAGGCTGCGGTCAGACGGCGTGCTGGGAGCGGTTTAAACAGCTCCGGCCCTGATGCGGTCTTTTTTAACCTGGAGAATCGCGATCACACTCACCTCCTTGCTCCGGATCGCTGCGCAGCCACCATCGCTCCCCGCCGTCCACACGCGACAGCGTGCGTTGGTGCTTTTTTCTCTCTCTCTCAGTTTGGGCATGCGCACAGGCGGCCATCTGTAGCACTAAAAATTTCGCACATGCGCAGAACAGTGATTGCCACTTCAACCCTTCCCTTTAAACTTTAAAGGAACACTTCCCTTTAAACGTTTATCCCGAAAATGGCCTCCGTGAGATCCTGAACTCGTCTAAAGGCTAAAACTAGGCACCATTTAAACATTGTTTTTAATAACACGGTGGCGGGGCTCCGCCTATGTGCACGCCGCCAATGCTTTTTTAACAATGACGGGCAAAAAGCCGAAGCCTCGGGCAGCTTTCGAGCAGGGAGGGGGTTTAACCCGGAAGTGGCTCGACACCGCAGGGGCGATCAGATGTCAGAAAAGTGCGGCTGGAACCGGAGAATCAGGAAAACACCACTTGGGGACCTGGTATCGAAATACTCCGGGTTAAAGCAGTTTTGAGCCGGAAAGCGATGGCTGGGGAAGGGAGGCAGATGTTGACGGAGTGATCGCGCAGATAAAAGCCGCTTCTGAGGTGGGCCGAAGGCGGACTAAACGGCCCGTCTGACCGCACCCACAGTCTTATTGGCTGCATTCCCTTACCCTTTTCCATCTTTCTACAGTCTTTCACCGGGAAATCGTGTCCGAAATGGGGGCGCTGGGTGTCCTGGGTCCCACCATCAAAGGTAATACGCTCCTCTCCCTCATCCTCTTTCTTCCTCTGTGTGGCACGGAGTGGGCCTGTCGTCACTGGTCAGAAGTGCGCGGGAAGAACCCCTTAGCGGGGGGTTCGAGCGGGGTAATAAATCGAACGATAAATAAATAAATAAATAAAGAAGCGGAGGCATTGCTTGGAGAAGCTTGCGTGCTTCTAGGGGTCGCAGGTTCGCGGTTCAAAGTCCCTCTTTCTTCTGTGAGCTTCTACACAGAAGTGGTTAATAGATAACTTAAATATGTTGAGGGTACGATGGAGATAATAACAGAGCAATGTTTTGTAAGTGTTCTAATACGTTGCTCGGCTGTGTTATTTTGATAACCGCTAGCTTGCGTCCCAGCTCATTTTGTGAATGTAGAGGGTTGGTTTCGAGACTGATAGAGAGCCAGTGTGGTGTAGTGGTGGAGAAAGAGGGACTGGTATCGGGGAGACCCGGGTTTGAATCCCAACTCGTATCATGGAAACTCGCTGGGTGACCTGGGACAAGCGATACGCTCTCAGCCTAGCTGACCTCACAGGGTTGTTGTGTGGATAAAATGGAGGAGAGGGGAAGGCTGTAAGCCCCCTTGGGCCCCCACTGGGGAAGAAGGCAGGCTACCAATGAAGGAAAGAATTAAATATTTTGTGCAATGTGATGACTTTTAAGCTGTCTTGGCTTCTATTGGAAGGCCCAGTTAAAAAACAAATACGTTTTTGGGGTTCGTGGCCAGTGAGCGAGCAATTGGGCTCCTGCATAAATTAGTTTGCTCTGGAGCCCTCCGTCCTGAGCAGAGACAAAAATGTGTGAGCCGGAGGCTAAAAAACTGTGAGCTACCTCACACTCACTCAGCTTAGAGGGAACACTGTGAATCGTGGCATGGTGGGCATGACTGGCTCACTTTTGAATTGATCGGTCTATTTAGGTTTTTTAACTGACCTCTGAAATATTTCTCTGTTCAGTTCTAATATTGGCCGAAGCCGTATAATTCCTTTACATTGCCTGATCAGGCTACCCTGATCTCGTCAGACCTCAGAAGCCAAGCAGGATCGGCCCTGATCAGTGTTTGGATGGGAGACCTCCAAGGAAGCCCAGGGTTGCTACGCAGAGGCCACCTCTGAAACGTCTCTTGCCTTGAAAACCCTACAGGGCTGCCACAAGTCAGCTGTGACTTGACGGCAAAATAATAATCATAATATATGATTTTTAAAATATGTGATTACCAATGCTCCCTCTGAGCTGTGGAGTCTTGTGAGCAAAAATAATACCTTGTGAGCTCCTGGGCATTAAAGTTGGGAGCGGGCGATTGGGCTGCTGCATAAATTAGTGTGCTCTGGGGCCCCATCCTTCCTGAGCTAAGATAAAAACGTGTGAGCCGGAGGCTAAAAAACTGTGAGCTAGCTCACTCTGACTCAGCTTAGAGGGAACACTGGTGACTACATAGCTTTTTTTAAATGCTATTCTAAAATGCATTGATAAGCGACGTGTTCATAATCATTGCTCTTTGGTGGAATTTATCAAACGATTAACCTGCCTGGTTTCACTTTTGGAGAGCCATCAGGGAGCTTTAGTTGCTGTAGATTTCCCGGGTTGTGTGGCCGTGGTCTTGGCATTGTAGGGCCTGGCGTTTCGCCAGTAACTGTAACTGGTATCCTCAGAGGTATAACACAGAAGGATGGAGCACTCTCTGTGTCAAGGTGAGAAGAAGAAAAATGGTAGGCAGGCAATTTATATCTACTCCAGAAGGTGGGGCCTTCGACAACAGTCAGGGAGCTGTTGAATAGTTCTGGGGTGGGTTTGAGTTACGGCTCGCGTGTTGAGTGCCCGCCTTCATTTCCCATAGGTTACGGCTGTGCGGGGACTACCTATGTGGCCTACGGGCTCCTGGCGAGGGAGATCGAGAGGGTGGACAGCAGCTACCGGTCGGTCATGAGTGTCCAGTCGTCTTTGGTGATGCACCCGATTTATGCCTACGGGACGGAGGAGCAGAAGCAGAAATATTTGCCACGCTTGGGTGAGTGAAGGGGCTTGGGGAACCGGGACAACGGAGTGGGGGTGGGTCTAGTTTCTTCCCTGTAGTGCCGTCACAGTTTGTTTTCAACGAGTGGCCTGGATGTGGCTCAGAGGTTAAGACGCCAAGCCGCAGACCGGAAGGTCTGTAGTTCGGCAGTTCGAGTGCCGAGGGATGGAGTGGCCCTTGATCATCCTCGCCGCTCTCTTCTGCACCCGCTCTGTTCTGTCCACACCCTTTTTGAAGTGAAGCCTCCAGAACTGCACACAGGACTCCAGGCGCGGCCTGACCAATGCAGTGTACAGCGGGACTATGACGTCTTGCTATTTGGATGTTATTCCTCTGTTGATACACCCAAAGATCGCATTAGCCTTTTTTGTCACCACATCACACTGACTGCTTATATTTAACTTTCGCTCCACCCGTACCCCAAGATTGTGTTCACACTTTCAGTCCACCCGTACCCCAAGATCTTGTTATTACTTATTGCAGTAATAAACGATATTCTTGACTCTCTGCCATTTCACATTGGATATTGAACAAAGTTTGAGTCCGGTGGCACCTCTAAGACCAACAAAGGTTAATTCTGGGTAGAAGCTTTTGTGTGCACGCACACGTATCTGAAGAATTGTGCTTACACACGAGAGGCTTATGCCCAGAATTAAACTTTATGGATCTTAAAAGTGCCTCTGGACTCAAAAATTTGTTCTGTCGCTTCAGACCAACATGGTGACCCCACCTGAATCTATCTCATTGGCTGTTGCTGTTCTAGACCACTGACAACGTCTGTCCTTTCCGCACCTTGCACTCTCAGCGTTACAGTTTGCTGATTGGTCATTTCTTCGCCTCTTTCTTGTCTGTCGTACCATGAAGTCCAGATGAACCATCCGTTTCTTCCTTCTGACTTTCTGGTTGTTCCCCAGTTTCCTTTCCTCTTTCTTCTTGCTTTTCGAGCGTGCCTTGCTTTTAACTGCATGGGTGTGTGTATTAAGTGGCCTCAAATCACTTCCGGCTCGTGGCCCACCCTCAGGAATCCATAACTTCCAAATCCTCCTGTCACGAACAGCCTCCCTCTGGTCTTGCGATCGGAGGGCCTTTGTGGCTTCCTTGCTGGAGTAAATCCATCTCCTGCTGTGTCTCCCTCTTTCCCACTTTCCTTGCATTGGGGTCTTTTCATCTTTCCATAATGTGACCAAAGTATGATACTCATTTTAGCTTCTGGGTCATTTTAGCTTCTAGGGAGATTCAGAACCCAATTCTTTGTCTTTTTGGCGTATCTGTAAAACTCTCCTCCATCGCCACATTTCAGAGGAACCCACTTTCTTCCTCTCCACCTTCTTCATTGTCCAACTTTCACACCTGTACATAGTAGTGGGGGATACTCTGGCATGAATTAACTTGATCTTGGTTGCCAGCCACATGTCCTTACACTTCAGGGTCTTATCTGAGCCAGTTTGGTGTAGCGGTTAAGTGTGCGGACTCTACTCTGGGAGAACCGGGTTTTGATCCCCCACTCCTCCTCCACTTGCACCTGGCTGGATGACCTTGGGTCAGCCACAAGTCCTTTCAGAGCTGTTCTCTCAAGGGCAGTTTCTGTCAAGAGCTCTCTCAGCCCCGCCTACCTCACAGGGAGTCTGTTGTGGGGAGGGGAAGGGAAAGGAGTTTGTCCACTTGCACCTGCTGATGTGACCTTGGGTCAGTCACAAGCTCTGGCACAGCTGTCCTTGAAAAAGAGCAGTTTGTGTCAGAGCTCTCTCAGCCCCACCCACCTCACGGAGTTGGTAAGCCGCTCTGAGACACCTTTGGGTAGTGAAGGGTGGGGTATGAATCCAGTCTCCTCCTCCTCCTTCTTCCTCTTCTTCCTCTTCCCCTTCCTCTTCTTCCTCTTCTTCCTCTTCTTCCTCTTCCTCTACTTCTTCCTCTTCCTCTTCTTCTTCCTCTTCTTCTTCTTCCTCCTCCTCTTCCTCCTCCTCCTCCTCCTCTTCTTCCTCCTTTTCTTCTTCCTCTTCTTCCTCTTCCTCTACTTCCTCCTCTTCCTCCTCCTCCTCTGCCTCCAGGGCTGCCCCAGTCTCATTCTTTAACTACCACAGCTAAAGGCTACTCCCTTTTCTCCTGAGAAATTGCGTTCCCTGGCAGACCAGCACTTGGGGGTGCTAATACATTACTGTCGAGAGAGTGGGGGAAAGCCAGTGTGGTGCTTGGGGGGGAGAGGGAGAGGGGAAGGATTTGGCTGGACTGGGAGAAGGGGTGCCTGGGGGGGGGGGGTCAGTGGGTGCTCACACTCTTGTCCTTCTCCCTACAGCCAAGGGGGAATTGCTGGGCTGTTTCGGGCTCACAGAGCCCAACCACGGGAGTGATCCTGGTGGCATGGAGACCCGGGCCCGATACAACCCCTCCAATAAGACCTACATCCTCAACGGCACCAAAACCTGGTGAGATCCTGCGGCAGAAGGGGGGGGGGGAGCCCCAGAGCTGGCAACAGCAAGAGGCTAAATTTGGGGAGGGGGCGTTAGACAGATGCTGCGGAAAGCTCCTCAGCTGGTTTGGTGTCGTGGTTAGGAGCACGGACTCTAATTTGGGAGAACCGGGTTTGATTCCCCACTTCTCCTCCACTTGCACCTGGCTGGATGGCTTCGGGTCAGTCACAAGTTCTCTCAGAGCTGCTCTCTCATGAGCCGTCCTCGAAAGAGCTCTCTCAGCCCCGCCTCCCTCCCAGGGTGTCTGTTGTGCGGAGGGGAAGGGATCGTAAGCCGCTCTGAGACTCCAAGTGAAGGGTGTGGTATAAACCCAATCTCCTCCTCCTCTTTGGGCAGGAACGTGTTTCCAGAACAGTCCTGTTGGGCCTGCTGACGTTTGGTTCGGTCCACCAGAGTCCTCGGTTTCTGTCAGGGCTGTTTCTGGGGGGTGTCCCATGCCTTTGACAGCGGCTGCGTTTTCTCTCAGGATCACGAATTCTCCCGAGGCGGACCTGTGCGTGGTGTGGGCCACGTGTGAGGACGGCAAAGTGCGGGGCTTCCTCTTGGAGCGCGGCACGAAAGGGCTCTCCACGCCGAAGATCGAGGGCAAGTTCTCACTGCGGGCGTCCATCACGGGCATGATCGTCATGGAGGACGTGGAGGTGCCCGAGGAGAACCTGCTGCCCCACGTCTCTGGACTCGCTGTAAGACCCCCCTCCCTCCTCTCACGTGTGTTTGGATCATCACCTGTTTGGTGCCGTGGTGAAGTGCACGGACTCTAATCTGGGAGAACCGGGTTTGATTCCCACTCCTCCTCTGCTTGCACCTGGCTGGATGGCCTTGGGCAAGCCATAGCTTTGATAAGAGCTGTCCTTGAAAAAGAGCAGTTTCTGCCAGAGCTCTCTCTGCCCCGCCTACCTCGCAGGGGGTGTCTGTTGTGGGGAGGGGAAGGGAAAGGAGACTGTAAGCCGCTCTGAGACACCTTCAGGTAGTGAAGGGCGGGGTATAAATCCATTCTCCTCTTCTTCTTCACACCAGTTTGGTGTAGTGGCTAAGTGTGCGGACTCTAATCTGGGAGAACTGGGTCTGATTCCCCACTCCTCCACTGGCACCTGGCTGGATGACCTTGGGCAAGCCGTAGTTCTGATAAGAGCTGTCCTTGAAAAAAAGCAGTTTCTGTCAGAGCTCTCTCAGCCCCACCTCCCTCACAGGGTGTCTGTTGTGGGGCGGGGGAGGGAAAGGAGTTTGTCAGCCGCTCTGAGACTCCTTTGGGTAGTGAAGGGTGGGGTATAAATCCAATATCTTCTTCTTCTTCTGGGAGAAGTGGGTTTGATTCCCCACTCCTCCACATGCAGCTATTGGGTGACCTTAGGTCAGTCACTGTTCTCCCAGAGCTGTTCTCTCAAGAGCAGTTTCTGTCAGAGCTCTCTCAGCCCCACCTACCTCACAGGGTGTCTGTTGTGGGGACGGAAGGGGAAGGAGATTGCAAACTGCTCAGACTCTCAAGTGAAGGGCGGGGTATGAATCCAATCTCCTTCTCCTCCTCCTCCTAGTTCTCCTCCTCCTCTTCTTAATCTTCTTCTTCTTCTTCTTCTTCGTGTTGGGGGGGAAAACTAATAAAAAGGTAAATGATGGATGGATGGATAGTAAAGCTGGAGATTGGAAACAAAAAATGGAAAAGAAAAAAGATGAGGGAGCAGATCAGAAAAATTTATGTGTGGGGGAAAGAATGTGCCGGGGGAGAAACAGAAGAAGGAATGTGTGTGGAATGGAGCGAAGGAAAGAGGCTGCCAGGGGGAGGGGAGATTTGGGGGGGGGACTGCACATGTTGCGGGGGGAAGAGGTGTGGGTCAATAAGCCCCCCCCCCGGTGCGTTCTAGGATATATTCTGGTGAGGATGGTTTTAGACATTATAAAAATATTCCTGCAGCTCATCTTCAGTGCTTTCAATCAAAGACACCTTTTACCTTTGGAAAAGCAGCCTGGCATGTTACATACGTTCTGGGGCACCCTGATATGTGGCATGCCCTCTTTCTCAGGGTGGCCAGGGGTCCTGCCCCCTCTTAAGGAGATGCTTTTTATTTATTTATTTATTTATTTATTTATTTATTTAAAAGACGGGCATTGAAACAGGCACCCAGTTGACTCGGCAGTCCTCAACACGGACCTTTCTGTCGGTGTGCAGCCCATGTTTCCCCGCCTCTGGGCAAGCAAATCCAGTTGGGTGCTTATGCGGCTTGCTGCGTAGAAGAGCACATTCAAAGTCCATTATAAAAACAGGGAAATATGACGGACAGCGATACCCTTTTGGAAGAACCCATCCCAGTGGGTTGTAGAGAGCCCCTTTTCAGGCCGGGGAACGGAGGAACAGAACTCGGTTCTTTGCGCCGGACTGGACTCCAGTAGAACCTTAGAGACCAGTAAGATGGTCAGGGTGTGAACTTTTGAGAGTCAGCGCGCCTACCCTGGAAAGGTGCTCCTGGACTTTCTGAAGCTCGGTTCTGTGTTGAAGCTGAGGTGCCGTCTTCTTCCCGCAGGGTCCCTTTGGGTGCTTGAACAACGCTCGCTACGGGATCGCCTGGGGAGCGCTGGGAGCGGCTGAGTTCTGCATGCAGACGGCCAGGCAGTACACCCTGGACCGGTAAGGCCCCGTGTAGTAGGGGGAATCAGGCTTCTAGGTGAATACTTATTAGAGATTGGGACAAAGGTATGATGATATTATACCCTGGTTTGGTGTAGTGGTTAGGAGCGCGGAGTCTAATTGGGGAGACCCGGGTTTGAGTCCCCTCTCCTCCACGTGCAGCTGCTGAGGTGATGTTGGGTCAGTCACAAGTTCTCTCAGAGCTGTTCTCTCAAGGGCAGTCCTCAAGAGAGCTCTCTCAGCCCCACCTACCTCACAGGGTGTCTGCTGTGGGGAGAGGAAGGGAAAAGAGATTGTAAGCCCCTCTGAGACTCCAAGTGAAGGGCAGGGTATAAGTCTAATCTCCTCCTCCTCCTCCTATTTTTCATGGCGTCTAGTAACTTCCTTATGTAGTTTGAGTCCCCACTCCTCCTCCACACGCAGCCAGCTGGGTGACCTTGGGTCAGTCACAAGTTCTCCCAGGGCTGTTCTCTCCAGGGCAGTCCTCGAAAGAGGTCTCTCAGCATCACCTACCCCACAGGGTGTCTGTTGTGGGGAGGGAAGAGAACGGAGTTTGTAAACCGCTCTGAGACTCCGAGTGAAGGGCAGGGGGGTATAAATCCAATCTCTTCTCTTCTGTGTTGCTTCCCAGGCGCCGCTCTTTGTTCCGGGGTGGGAAAACTACCCCCCCCCCCCGCCACCTTTAATTCCAGAAGGGAGTTTTCAGGCCCTTGTTCACTGATTTGTTGAGATCCACTATGGGGACTGAAATGAAAGAAAACCGCTGGGGCAGCCCCAGCAGTGGTCTCCTGGGGCAGAAGGTCTGCTTCACCTTTTCCCAAGGGGGCCTTCCTGGCCAAAATATTCTCCAGCTGTTCCCTGTGTGGTTCCTGAAGGCCATTGGAATTGGGACACACACACACACCCCTTCTGCTCATTCCCTTGCTGGAATTCAAGAATGGGTGCTGTGTCTAGAGGAGGGTCAGACCCACACACCCCAGCCTTTGTTGCACAGATACCAGGAAGAGACAGAGCGTTGCTTACATCAAGAGTACCCATCCTCTGGCTCTAGGTTTATACCAGTGCACTAAAGCAGTCATGCAGGGTGCTTTTGGGTCTGTTTATTACTTACTGTGAGACCTTGTGTGTGCCACTTCCTAATAAAGGACTCCCAGCAGCCAGTGTTTGGGCTGCAGAAACTTTAGAAGAGGAGGAGGAGGAGGAGAAGTAGAAGAGGAGGAGGAGGAGAATGGATTTATACCCCATCCTTCACTCGGAGTCTCAGAGCGGCTTACAATCTCCTTTCCCTTCCCCTTCCCACAACAGACACCCTGTAAGTGGGGCTGAGAGAGCTCTTTTGGGAACTGCTCTTGAGAGAACAGCTCTGAGAGAACTTACGACTGACCCAAGGTCACAGCAGCAGCTGCATGTGGAGGAGTGGGGGAACCAAACCCGGTTCTCTCCGATTCGAGTCTGCGCTCTTCACCACTACACCAAACTGGCTCTCACACCAAACTGGCTCTCTTTGTCAGCTATGTAAATGGGCTTTCTTACACTGAGCTTTGGTTGATTTCCCGCTCCGAATTCTGAGAGAGTTTGGTTCTTTAATGATAAAAGGTTGCTGACCCCTGGCTTAGCGCCTTCCAACAATAAGGAGAGGCTGAGGTGTTCCGTTGCAAACGCACACATTGAAGGAGAGTGCTCTTCTCTAATGATTAGGGTTGCCAACCTCCAGGTGAGGTCTGGAGGTCTCCCAGAACGACAACTAATTTCTGGCCAACAGAGATCATTTCCCCAGGAGAATATGGCTTCTTTGGAGGTGGACACAATGCCCCCTCTAAGCTGTGGAGTCTTGTGAGCAAAAATTCTACTTTGTGAACTGCTGGCATTAAAGTAGTGAGTGCGTGATGTGGCTCCTGCATGAATTAGTTTGCTCTGGAGCCCCCTCCTTCCTGAGCTGAGAAAAAAAAAAGTGTGAGCCGGAGGCTAAAAAACTGTGAGCCGGCTCACACTAACTCAGCTTAGAGGGAACACTGGACTCTGTGGTACTGTACCCTGCTGAGGTCCCTCCCCTCCCCAAACCCCACCTTCCCCAGGCTCCATCCCATAATCTCCAGGAATTCCCTCATGTGGAGCCGTCAACCCTACCAGTGATACATGTGCCACTGAGTGCAATCCTGGTATGTTCACACACTCACACTCAAATTGCCTGATGCAATTCAATCAGTTTAATTGTGCTATGGACTAAGCCGTCTTCTCTCATCACCCGATGGTTATCTCCCAGGATCCAGTTTAATGTTCCCCTGGCAAGAAACCAACTGATCCAGAAGAAACTGGCCGATATGCTTACGGAGATCACCATTGGCTTACACGCGTGCCTCCAGCTGGGCCGTCTGAAAGATGAAGACAAGTACGTGTGCGTGCGGGAGAAGTAGAAGATTGTTTTGTGCTGTAGCATTAGTCCAGGGTCCTGGGTTTCCACTCGGAGCAAATGACTTTGCCCTTCTAAGCCTACCTGTGGAACTAGGTCACAGGTGTCTGGCGGACTGGGAGGAGGAGGAGGAGGAGGAAGAAAATGGCTCTTGAGTGGGTCATAGGGTCCATATTTCCATTTCAGCGCATGTGCCAGAGGTACAAAAGCTCTTCCCTGTGTCGTTCCAAAGGCAGCAAGATGGGAATGAAAGCAGTTGTGCCCCCTGGTGCTAGAATTAAATGTACAGCTTCTGAGTATATACGGAGAATCACAGTTTTGAATGCTGCTTAGTTTGCAGGGTTTTGAAGGCAAACACTGCAGGGGGTGGACTCTGCTGGAACCTTTCTCTCTCGCGCTGTAGTCCAGGGCCCCCCGACATGGCGCCCGTGGATACCAGCGTACCCACCAAACAGCTTTCCTGGCACCAGCTGTTTTTAGAAAGTGGGTTGGGGGATCAGATGGGACTTTTGCCCTGCAAGGTCATTGGAGAACCGGTTGGCTGTGCAGATTTTTTTTTTAAAAAAATTGCGTTGGCAGCACCTGCCACCACAGCACGAGGCTCTTCACTGCAAGACTGAAGGGAAGCTTTGCTTATGCAAGGAAATATTTGAAAACGAGACGTTCATTTTAAGTGGCATCCTGTTAAGCGGAGATTCTGCCTGCAGTGTTGAAGGTTTACGAATGGTTATGTGTAACCTGATTCCCTGACATGTTGTGGTTGGCTCCACCCCCTATGGTAGCCATTAAGGGGTTGGCTCCACCCCTTATGGTAGCCATATTGAATGCCGCCATCACCTGTATTGTTCTTAGTAGCACTTTATGATGTTCATGTGAATTTTATTGTATTTATTGTTTTATTGCATTTTAACATCTGTACGCCGCCTTGAGCCAGTTTGTCCAGTGAGATGGGATATAAATTGAAATAATAAATAAATAAATAAATTTTGTGGTTGGCCCCACCCCCGATGGTAGCCATTTTGTGGTTGGCTCCACCCCCTATGGAAGCCATTTTGTGGTTGGCTCCAGACCCTATGGTAGCCATTTTGCGGTTGGCTCCACCCCCTATGGTAGCCATTTTGCAGTTGGCTCCACCTCCTGTAGCAACCATTTTGCGGTTGCGCTCGGCACCCTGTGTCAGAATTCCAGAGGTGTCCGCAGGCTCACAAAGGTTGGGGACCCGCCCTTTTCTAGTTCTTTAACTGCAAAGAAGTTTGTGTGTGTTTTTAATGGGAAGGAGCATTTTTTTAAAAAAGCATTTACCATCTGCAGCCTGATGTGGTCCAGTCCGCTTTCTGGCACCATGTTTTGCTGCATGGATAGATCAGGCCACAAGCAAGCAGTCCATACCCCGTCTGTAGTAAGAATGTGCTGCGTGCCCTCTTCTCGATTCCAGAAAAAGGAAACTGTGCAAAAATTGCTGCAGTTTATATCACAAAAGTCTATATTTCCATGTAACGCCGAAAGTCCATTTGCTTTTTTTCATGTTTTATTCATGCCATGGAATAAATTCCACTCATGCCACGGAATAAACTCTAATACATGTTTTCACAAAGCAGGCAAGCTAAGGGTGTTATGATTCGCTTGCCTGCTTTGTGAAAACATGTATTAGAGTTTATTCCGTGGCATGGATTAGAAACGGTATATTTTGAGAATGGAAGGATGGCTCTTTGAACAATAAGGAATGACATCTTTGTGTAGTTGATCTTTGACAAAGGCTCTACAAAACGGAAATGGTTAATCCGGAGAGTTTC
>NW_015171653.1:0-651 GCF_001447785.1 Gekko japonicus
TCGGTTTTCACCCCCTTTTCGGGACCCCCCACACCTGCAGAAACATAGACCCAAGGTCAAAGTGGTGGGAGAAATGTTTTTTGAGCCGGACGCTGAAGCCAAGTCAGGAATCAGATGTGATTTTATTGGGCAGGATTTGTACGTTTGGGCCGTCGTGACGGTGGGCGGGGCAAACCGTCCAGGGGAGGAGGCGAGCCTGGGACACAGCTGATCAGACGGCAGGTGGCCGGTTCGAGGAACACCCCTGGGCGACAGCCACTCTCCCACCAATGAGGACCAGAAGTGGGTGGTGGGCAGGGAGGATCCTTGTATGGATTCCCTCTCTCTGTGCCATCCTCGCGCCCTCGACTAGCTGCCCGACGTCCTCTCTGGGTCACAGAGCTGGAGAAGCCGCTCAGAGAGGCGCAAGAGTCCAAGAGCACCTGAAAGGCCATTTGTGGCAGGGTGTGAGCTCTCATGAGTCACAGCTCTGAAGAAGAGTAAAAAGCTCAGTAGCACCTTTAGGGTCGAATCTGCATCTGTTGTGTAAGGCAGTTTCGGTCTGCTGTGGCGCCGCTGTATTTGCCTCCCATTTTGGCTCGGCATAAAAGCTAGCCAACTGCATCACACCTCAACATGGCAACTGCGGGGGTGCAGGAGGGAGACGACGGG
>NW_015171653.1:1074-12293 GCF_001447785.1 Gekko japonicus
CTTCTGTTGTCTGCTTATTGCTCACAGCGTGTCATGACAGGGCCAGTGGGGCAAGGCAGAGAGGGGGAGTTCACAGTCCAGTCCGAGAGTCAAGCCAGAGAGAGGGCAAAACAACCAGAGCAACAGTCCCAATACATAAAGCCAGGCCGTAGTCAGAGCGTTACCGAGAGTCAGAGTCCAGATACGCAAGTGTCGAAGTCAGGGTGCAAAGCCGAGGATCAAGAGCCAGGGAGTCGTCAAAACGCGGACTGGAGTCAGGACCCAGGAAGTCAGTCAGTAGCCAGATACCAGAACAGAGTCAGAGGTGCAGAGCTTCTGGTCTGAAGGACGGGTTTGCCAGCACGATTAGCCAGCAGTCAGCGACCTATTCAAACAGCTTGCTGGGTTGTTAACTCATTAGAGTCTCATTAGCACTGCCTCGCGAAGTCCTTGATCCTGCTAGAACTCTGGGCTTATTGATCTCCAACCGCGCAAGCGTGCCTCTTTGCTTCTGGTTGCCAAGTCCCAGAGTCTCAGCGGTTGACAGGTGGTGGAGAATCGGGTGGCGTGCTGCTGGGGCCAGGCACCGCCTGATCGGTTTCAGGTGCAGGCTGTTCTGGAGGCTGGTGCTCATCCTTTTCGGTACTTAAGTTTGGCAAAGACTCCCGTGCCTCCGATGGTGTTAAAGGCACGGAGTCCTCCGTTTCAGAGCTCCCAGGCGCCGGGTTGGGGGCAGGCATGACACAGTTCGAGGGCGGGGAGGAGCAATTGGACCATCTTAAAGCCAAATCTAGATAATGCAGTGAGGCAGCGTAGTGACCTCAGAGTCGCCATTAAAGGGCAATAAGATGACGCAGACAGACGATGCTGAGACGAAACAATAGGAGACCCGATGCGAGATGAGATGCAGACAGAAGTTTGTGAAACAGTGTGGGATCGCCAGCACAGCGGCCGGAAAGACCAATGCAGATTGGACCTAAGACGGACAAACTGTATTGTAGCATAAGCTTTCGAGAAGCACAGCTCTCTTTGTCAGAGGCATCTGACGAAGAGAGCTGTGTTTCTCAAGTTTATGCTGCAATAAAGGTTGTTCGTTTTAAAGGTGCCACTGAGCTTTTTACTATTTTGCAGCAACAGACTAATGTGGCTAACGCCTCTGGAGCTCTGAAGAAGTGAGTAGTGCCTTCCTTGAACAAATCTGAGTGAAACCACATGTGCTCTTCCTTAAAGCACAGCTTTGCTGAATGGGTACCAACAACTGGAGGGCCAGATGCAGAAATCAGAAAACAAGTGGCCCAAACCAAGGTGCAGACGTGGCAGGAGATCAGAGGGATTTATCAGAGTAACAAAAGAACCCGCGCATTCCTCCCGCCGCTCACGGAGCCTTCCTTGCAGCACAGGAGCTGGGACAGAGCGCCATCGGGACAGCATCAATTGCTTCCCTCCGGGGGTCCGAGTGGTGTTGCTCTCAGCCCCAGGGCGGGCAGAACAGTTCTCCTCGTGTCACTTGGCTCCACCGGCCTGACTGGGCGGCTTCTGCTTTTTCTTCTGTCTCTCCCGGAGCAGCTGGCGGTAGCGCAGGCGCTTGGGGTTGAGGCCGTAGGCCTGGAGCCGGTGGCCGCTGAACTCCGAGCCCCCCACCCGCACCTTCGCGCCCAGCAGCAGCCCCTTCCTGCCTCCTCTCCGTCTCGGACCGGGCGCTGGAGCGGGGGGCACGGGCTCCGCCGAGGGAGTCGCCGGGGCCACCTTGCCTGCAGCTGGAGCCGTTCTGGCGGTCCCACTCGGGTGCCGGAGCCCCTCTTTCTTGCAAGCTGGACTGACGGGGGACACCTCTTCAGGAGGCAGCTCTGGACGTTTGGTCTTCTCCTGGCTCTTCTTCCCTTTCTTGCCTGGAGGTGCCGCCTTGACGCCCTCGGCTTCTCCCACGCTGCAAGGAGATGAAACATACAGATCTCTTTAAGAGTGCTACACTGTGCCACAAAGTGAAAGGCAGGCAACGGCGAGGGACGGCGGGAGCTGGATGTGCCTGCTGCCTTCTGCCTCAAGGGCTTGCAGAAGCCTGGGTGGGTAAAGTGCTCAAGAGCCAGCGACTTGGGGCAGAACAAAAAGGGTACTTATAAGGTAGCAAGAGCAGCGAATGGAGGGAAAGGGAAAGCACCCTGGAAACTGGCGCTACGGAAGGCCACGGACACTTCTTTGGATGGGCAGGAGGGGGCTGTCCAATTAGTTTCCAATCCTTATTTCCGCCCCCCCCCCCATGGTACCATGTGGCTTGACTCGCTCACCCATTATGGACCGTGCTAAACAACAGCCACACCACAAAAGACCCTTCTGGATTTGCAGTCTGAATTTGCAATCCGTCTGACAAGATTAGCCTGGGGACAGGGGGGGACACGGGGACCGGAGCAGGACTTGAGACAAAAGATTAATAACTAGATTCCTTGGGACTCCTCCTCCTCCTCTCCTGCGGCCCGGAGTGCCCAGCACTGCCCAGTCCTTCAGCGTACGTACTCTGCCCAGAGGGATTTCAGAATCTGCTGCTTCTTCCAGGTGTTGTTTCGGCCTTTCCCCTCGTAGGTCCTCATGTCGTGCAGCTCTTCCTTCTCGGACCTGCGTGGAGACCAGACCCCACCCCCGGTCAAAACCCCCCCAAGTGTGACTGAAGACCCAGACACAGACACACACACACCCCCAGCAGCCTCCGCCGAGAGTTAACAGAACAAACTAGTGGCTCAGCATCGGCTATGAATCACGTCTAAAAAATCTGCTGGCTTTGTGTATCCCACCACCCATGAGGAAGACCCATCACCCAGCTCGGTTTTCTTAACTGAAACGTGCACTGATGAAACTAGCTTAAGAGCCAGCGTCAAGGAGCACCTTAAACACTAACAACATTTTTGTGGCACAGCCAGTGTTCCCTCTAAGCTGAGTTAGTGTGAGCTAGCTCACCATTTTTTTAGCCTCCAGCTCACACGTTTTTGTCTCAGCTCAGGAAGGAGGGCTCTAGAGGAAACTAATTTATGTAGTAGCCAAATCGCTGGCTCACAACTTTAATGCCAGTAGCTCACGGAGTAGAATTTTTGCTCACAAGACTCCACGGCTTAGAGGGAGCATTGGCCGCACAGCGTGAGCTTTCTTGTCAAGTGACGCACGAAGTCAAGTGACGCACGAAAGCGCCTCCCCTGCCACAGATTCTGTTAGTCTGTACGGTGCTGCTGGACTCTGGCTCTTTTCTACCGCTACAGACAGACTAACAAGGCGACCAGTGTTCCCTCTAAGCTGAGTTAGTGTGAGCGAGCTCACCGTTTTTTAGCCTCCGGCGCACCGATTTTTGCCTCAGCTCGGGAAGGAGGGCTCCAGAGCTAACTGATTTATGCAGTCGCCAAATCGCTCACCCACAACTTTCATGCACCCGGTAGCTCACAAAGTACAATTCTTGCTCACAAGACTCCGCAGCTTAGAGGGGAGCACTGATGGCAACCCATCCTGATCTAAACCAGTTCGTGACGCACTGCTTGAGAACACGTCTAAACCAAAAGTCAGCCTTTCTATCCATCGACCACAGGGCCAGCCCTTTCCTTCATAACCCGCTCATGATCACTACCACTAGCCAAAGAAATCGCGAACTCTTTGCACAATTTCAAGCGTGAGCTGTGGTTCTCATGGAGTCCTCCCCCCCACGCCACCTTCCGCTCGAGCCCGGGAGAGTCCCCAGTTTTAGCATGTGCTTCAGCCCCCAGTTTCCGTGGCAGCCACTGCCCACAGCACCTCTTCTCCCCTCCGCGTCTCACCTGTACATGCAGGTCTTCCGCAGAGAACACCAGCTGTTCAGCTCCTTGTCGTCAGAGGCCAAGATCTTTTTTGGGGGGAGGAGAGAAAACTGCGTGAGACTCTGTGCTTTCAGTCCCTGCTCGTGCGTGGAGGACATCGGATGTTCCGGGTTCTCTCTTTCTCCCCTCACCCCTGCAGAAATAGTTACCTCCTCGGTGGAGAGGCCGTAGCTGCAGGGAAGCACGTTGCGGTACTTGAAGCGACACGGCATGTCTCCGATCAGGTCCTCGTAGTCGAGGCGGTAGAACTCGTCCAGGTACTTCTCAAACGTCCCAGCCGCTGCGGGAACAAAAACAGCCAAGAGTGTTTTCTTCGGCACGCGGGGCCTTGACGGTCCGCTTTGGCGGCCCCTCGGCCCACCCAATCCACCCAAATGCTGAAGCTCCTGCCCCGTTAGCAACCCTGCCAATGTTCCATTAGCGACACACCCATGGGCAGAGTGTCTTTCTTTCAACTCAGAAGGTGACTCCAGCTCCTCTAGCAGATCAACACGGCTAGAGGCCCTGCTGTCAGGTAGCCCTGTCATGAATCTGGAATGTGGAGGGGTGCACCTCCTCCTCGTTCTTAGCTCTTACCTGTCCAGCTACTGTGCGCTATCGCACGCTTAACCTTGTAGTCTCCAGTTGCATTTTACTCGGCTGGGAAAGTAATGGCTTTTCGCTTTGTCCGCTTCTGTGCTTGCTTTCACCCACGCGAAGTATCATCATTGGCTTTTGCTCATTGGGGGGGGGGGGGGTTTTTTTTTTCACTATAAGTCAGAGGCCCTTATACTGACGGCTATTCCTGACACAAGCTGTACACGTGTTCTTTAGTACTGGAACCACTAATAAACAGTTATCTTCCTCTGAAGCTCTGTGTGGTGTGACCTGACTAGGGAGCCTGACACCTGCAGAGTCTTCCTCAGCTCCTACTTCTTGAAGCTGGAGAGTCTGAAGACGGTATAGAGGCCAGAAGTCCATTCCACCCAAACAGGGAAGGGCCAGTCTTCAGAATATCAAATAGCAGGCAGCAGCAAAGCCTGGACGCCACGTCTTCGAATAAGGACTGCGTGTGAGTCAAGTGACATCTAGTCACGGCAGTCTCATGGCGACCCCTTGATGTTCAGAGGTGGCTTGCCACTGCCTGCCTCTGCGTAGCGCCCCTGGACTTCCTTGGTGGTTTCCAAGCCAAGAACTAACCAGGGCCGACCCCGCTTGGCTTCCGGGATCGGGCCAGCCTGGGCTCTCTAGGGCAGGGCTCAGAGCAAGAACTGGTCAAGGTTCTGTTCTTCACAGGGATCAGGATCTTTACGAATGTCACACTCTCTCGGGCAGGGGTGTCAAACATGCGGCCCAGGGGCCGGATCAGACCCCCCCGGAGGGCTTCCATCGGGCCCAGAGTGGAACTGGCCATCTCCTGCTTCCAGTTCAGCTGCTGTATCATAGCTTGCTTCGCCAGACTCTCCTAATCACTTAGCCATTTCATGTTTTAACCTGGGTCCTAGACTCAGAACTCTGAGCATGAGATTTCTGTGGTGAATGTCAATAAATCCAAAGCAGGTTTGCAGCTTACAGAGCTAATATTGTAAGCACGGTTTTACTCTAAGCCAAAATAAAAATAAAAATCTTTGTGTGCTTTATAAAGTTTATATGTCCGCTACCTGGCATTACATTTTATGACACACATGGCCCGGCCCAACAAGGTCTCATGTCAGATCCGGCCCTCGTAATAAATTAGTTTGATACCCCTGTAGGCACAAGTGAAGAATTCACTGCTCTGTTCTCCTGGCTGGAGATTGGGAACCCAAATGTATATACGTACTGAGAGCCCGAGATGGAATCTGTTTACTGCTTAATGACGCAGTCATTTGGCCTTGGCAGAGTTGCGAGAGAGAGAGATAGCAGACAGCTGCCTGTACACACACACACACACACACAGACACACACACAGATACAAACACACACACATTCCTTAGTTCATGTCTCATGACAGGATGCTGTAATGTATGAAAGGGAGGGGGAAAGGAGGAGACGGATTTTCAATAAATATAGCTGGTGAGTGAGAGGATTCATTCAAGCATTCATTCATTCAGCTTTCTGCAGAAGCTGTTTGTGTCCTGTCTTCTTTGAACCCCGGCAAACTACACACCCCTGCTAGTCTTGGGTATACTGTTCTGCAGTGAACCTTCCCCACGCATGAAATGAGGGTCCCTGACAGTAAAGAGATACATAAAACAATGCAAGCGATCACAACAGCAAAGGCAAATATCGGGACAAGGAGCTGTGTAGAGGGACGCTGAAGTAGCCGGGGAAAGGAGGAAGTCGGTTGCTAGATTGCTATCTCCCCAGGCATGGACAAGTGTGGCAAGTTGTTCCCATGCTAACCAGACCTTTGGTAGTGGGAGATGCAGGGACTAGCCAGAGCCTTAGAACACCAATGCGGAAGGGAAGCTGGGAGCACCGGCCCTCCTAAAGGGACCTGTTGGTGGCAGCATACCAAAGAAAGCGAGAGAAATCCCTCTGAGGTTTGGCCAAGCCAGGACGGTAGTGTGTCACCAGGCAGAGACCTGGGATGGTTACTGGGTGCCCAGAGACCTCAAATGGCTGAACACAGCAGCACTTGTGGGTCAGCGGGGCCGTTCCACTCCAAGTGCTAATACAGATCCATGGGAGGGAGAGGGTATGCACGCGTAACTCTCTCGAACACCTCTCCATCTGGTGCGTCAACAGCACTCTTCTCCACTGATAGCTTTTAAAGTCATGATTAACTGCCTCCTCTAGCCAGGCTGAGGAAAAACACCCTGAGTCACGGACTGATTGAGAATGGACACCAGCTCCTTGCACGATTATGGGAGCCCCAATGGACAAGGGTCAGGACAGGAGTCCAAGAGGTGCCCTTCACAGTCCCCGAGAACCTGTTGACACCCATCAAGGTAACCTGAAATGATCCATAGACTGGCCAGGCAGTGTACTCGACACTTCTAGTGCCTGGACTATGTTACAGCCGGCATCCAAACTTGAGCATATTTTGAGATCTGATCAGCAAAAATGTTCACAGTATTGTCACAACTAATAACGATTGCCTGAGAAGTTAGAGATTTAGATCAGGGGTCCCTAACCTTTCTGACCCTGCGGGCTCCCCTTGAATTCTGACACGGGGCGGTAAGCAGAATCACAAAATGGTTGCTGCGGGATGTGGAGTCAATCACAAAAATGGCTGCCACGGGAGGCGGAACCAACCTCAAGATGTCAGGGAGCGAGGTTATCGATAAAAGTGCCTCGTCGGCATTTCAGGCAGGAGCTCTGCTTAACAGGACGCCTTTTAACTTGCACAGTCAATCAGAAGCCCCGCTACGCAAGAGACCCTCCTTGCCCCGCCCACTTCCTAAAAGCACTTGGGCACCAGGAAAGGCATCGGTAGGGGCCATGGCACCCGTGGGCACCACGCTCAGGGACCCTTGCTTTAGGACTTTAGGTTCAACAGATATGAAAATAATCTGAAAAGCTGAGCTGCCACGAACTAGGTGCTGCGACACTAACTAGCAGAGAAGTCATTCCAGGTCTGGGTTTGTCTGGGGCAGCAGAATGAACCTAGAGTCCAGGGGCACCTTTAGGACCAACAAGGGTTTATCCAAGGTGTGAACTTTCGTGTGCAGGTAGCAAAGAAGCAGAACATCCTCACTACTATCACAGTCTTTCTACGACGAGGCAGGCTGTGTCGGCAGCCAAAGTGGAGGCACACGGATACGGCAACTGCCAGGATGAGCCCCCTCAAGCTCCCTTTCCTTTTAGGTAAAGGTTTCCCTTGCTTGAAAGCCAGTCAAATCCAACTCTAGGGTTGCGGTGCTCATCTCCAAGCCGAAGAGCCAGCGCTGTCCGAAGACATTTCCGTGGCCATGTGGCCGGCATGACTAGACGCCGAGGCGCACGGAAGGCTGCTTCCTTCCCACCGAAGCGGTACCCATTTTTCTACTTGCAGTTTCTTACTTTCGAACTGCTAAGTTGGCAGGAGCTGGGGCCAGAGACGGGAGCTCACTCTGCCATGCGGCACTCGGGAATCGAACTGCCAAACTACTAACCTTCCAGCCTGCGGTGCAGCGTCTTAACCACCTGAGCCACCCTCGCTCTTCCCTTCCTTTTGCTTCTACTAAAGACCCTCCAGATTTCATCCCCAAGACTCAAGCAGCAAGAGGGGGTTCCAGAGAACACCTTGGGGGTCACCATGGGGCCACTTGGGGGTTGCTGGCCTCAAAGCTTCTTACCTACGTCATTGAACTCTTTTAAGTTTATTATGGGCAAGGTTAAGCTGTGAGAGATGCAAAAAGGCCTGCTTTTGGGGCTTCCCCCTCTTAAGACACAGCGACTGTTTTTGTCACACATGTTGTGAAACGCCCCGGTCTAAGAAGGGCTCCCCCGTGAGCATGACGGGAAGGCTGGAAGGAGTTTCCCTCTGTCTTTACGGCCCAGGAGAGGGCGTGTGGATCCCCAGCTGGGCCAAGGCAGACCTGAACTTGGCACACAGGAGGAGATCAGCTCCAACCAGCTGGTGGGTCACGATCCCTCTCTCTCTCTCTCTCACAGGCCGCCCCTCTCCTAAAAGAGCTTCTTGGCAACGGACGGCCCAGCAGAGAGACACACCCAGCGGCCGGACCTTGGAAACCAAGCCAAGATGCCAACTTCATTCCCACATCCTCTGAGGCACTCCTACACCATCCCCGACGGATTCAGTGGCTCATCCACCAACACGATACCCGACGGATTCACTGGCTCATCCACCAACACGATACGTGCCGGCTTTTGCCCATGTTGCCCTTCCGCTCCCTGTGTGGGGCGAGCGAAATCAGTCTTTACTCAGAAGAATAAAACGGGCTCCGATCCGACATTTGAAACCACAATACTTAAGAGATCAGTGGGAGACCTTTTCGGTCACCCAGGGCACGCTGTGCCTGATCTGGAAGTCACAGGCCCTCAGAGGAAAAGCTCAGCATGAAAAATGCCAAATTTGAATTTTTAACATATTTTACACCATAAAGGGAAAAAGGGAGAAAAGGACTTCTTTCTCAACCTTCTCTATCCCATGAATAATTTTGCAACCCTCTATCATCTTACCCCCTCAGTTGTCATTTCCCCAAGCTAAAGAGCCCTAACCTCTCTGGCCTTTCTTCATAGGGAAGGTGTTCCATCCGTGAGAACGGATAAAAGGAAGTACTTCTTCACCTCGCATTATTAACACATGATTAACACATGGAATTAACACATGATTAACACATGGGATTCACTGCCACAGGAGGGGGTGGCGGCTACAAGCATGGATGGCTTCAAGAGGGAATTAGATAAGCATCTGGAGCAGAGGTCCATCAGTGGCCATTAGCCACAAGGTATAGATAGGGGCTCTGGGGCAAGTGATGCTCTGTCTTCTTGGTGCTTAGGGGGGGGTTTTTCACCCAAAGAGTGATGAACACATGGAATTCACTGCCACAGGAGGGTGGTGGTGGCTACAAGCATGAACGGCTTCAAGAGGGAATTAGATATACCTATGGAGCAGAGGTCCATCCGTGGCTATTAGCCACAAGGTATAGATGGGAACTCACAAGCTGGGGCAGGTGATGCTCTGTATTCTTGGTGCTTGGGGGGGGTCAACAGTGGGAGGGCTTCTAGTGTCCCAGCCCCACTGCTGGACCTCCCGGTGGCACCTGATATTTCTGGCCACTGTGTGATACAGAGTGTTGGATGGGATGGGCCACTGGCCTGATCCAACATTGGCATCTCTTATGTTCTTATGTCCCTTAATCATTCTAGTTGCCCTTTTCTGCACCATTTCCAATGCTAGAATATCTTTCTTGAGGTGCAGTGACCAGAACTGTACACAGTACTCCCAGTGATTTATACGGGGGCATTACGATACTGGCTGCTTTGCTTCCAATCCCCTTTCTAATCGCCCCCAGCACGGCATTTGCCTTTTTTTATTGCCGCCTGCCTCCGAAACGTTGCCCGAGTCTGATCCCAGAACCACCTTACCCGGGTCAAAGGGTTTCTTCTCTTTCTGGAGGGCTTTTGCAAACCACGACTGGCGCTTCTTCTTGCCTAGCAGCGGGATCTCCACCTTCCGTTTCTTTTTTGAAGAAGCAGGCTGCTGGGTGGGGTCGTAGTCAGCATCCATCTGCGCGGAGGGGGGGAGCAAACAGAAGAGGCAGAGACATGAACAGCAAGAAGCGCAGGCGCTGAGGGGGAGCAGGGCCAGCACCCCCTGGCTCGCCTCTTTTGCCCCTCCAAGGTAGGAAGGCAGGCAGGCAAGAGAGGTGGATCACAACACGGCTCTGGGCGTACCCCCAGGAGCCAGCAACCCAGCTCTCCGCAACTCCAAGGGGCCTTCCGAGTCCTGTGCGTGCACAGAGGACTCTCTCCGGCCTGCCCGCAAGCCGCGGAGAACGGAAAAAGAAGAAGAGTTTGGATTTAGAAGAGGAGGAGGAAGAAGAGATTGGATTTATACCCCGCCCTTCACTACCCAAAGGTGTCTCAGAGCTGCTGACAAACTCCTTTTCCCTTCCCCTCCCCACAACAGACACCCGGTGAGGTAGGTGGGGCTGAGAGAGCTCTGACACAAATGGCTCTTTTTCAAGGACAGCTGTGCCAGATCTATGGCTTGCCCAAGGTCATCCAGCCAGGTGCAAGTGGAGGAGTGGGGAATCCAACCCGGTTCTCCCAGATTAGAAGAGAAGAAGAAGAGAAGAGATTGGATTTATACCCCGCCCTTCACTTGGAGTCTCAGAGCGGCTTACAACCTCCTTTCCCTTCCCCTCCCCACAACAGACACCCTGTGAGGTGGGTGGGGCTGAGAGAACTCTGACACAAACTGCTCTTTTTCAAGGACAGCTGTGCCAGAGCTTGTGACTGACCCAAGGTCACATCAGCAGGTGAAAGTGGAGGAGTGGAGAATCAAACCCGGTTCTCCCAGATTAGAGTCCGCACACTTAACCACTACACCAAAACGGCTCTCTTTATACTCCACCCTTCGCTCGGCGTCTCAGAGCGGCTGACAAACTCCTTTCCCTTCCCCTCCGCACAACAGACACCCTGTGAGATAGGCGGGGCCCAAGGTCATCCAGCAGCTGCGAGTGGAGGAGTGGGGAATCAAACCCGGTTCTCCCAGATTGGAGTCGGCATACAATCAGATCACGGCAGAAAATGCCACAATCGGGGTGACTTCGCTCGGGAAAGACTCCTGGGAAAGGCAGTCCCCATTGGTCTCTGGAACACCGAGCAGGTGGTAAAGCGGATGGAAACAGGGCACTGCAAAAGAGGCCTGGTGGGCAGTGGAGCTGGGCAAGGGGTCGAGAAGAGGGGGCCGCCACTCCAGCCCCTTCCATGGCTGATGCCCACTTGCTGCCAGCTGCCACAATTGCTGGCCACGCGCCCCGCGCTGCAACACCA
>NW_015171653.1:12331-19565 GCF_001447785.1 Gekko japonicus
GCATGCCTTGTCTCAGAGGGGCACTTTGGCCAGCCTCTGCCGGATCAAGGAACAGCCCCTCCCTCCGGTCTTTCCCCCCCACCCCGGTAACCAGGGACACCCGACACCAGTGTTCCCTCTAAGCTGAGTTAGTGTGAGCTAGCTCACAGTTTTTTAGCCTCCGGTTCACACATTTTTGTCTTAGCTCAGGAAGGATGGCTCCAGGCAAACTAATTTATGTAGTAGTCAAATCACTCGCTCACAATTTCAATGCCAGTAGCTCAGAAAGTAGAATTTTTGCTCACAAGATTCCAGAGCTTAGAGGAAACATTGCCCGACACCCAGTAAAAACATAGATAGATGTACCACAAAGTCGGGATCCTCGCAGTGCGGCTGGTGCTCCTCCGTCTGCTGCAGGGAAGCCTCCGCTTCGGACTCGGGGCCCTCCTTTCCGGTCCACTTATCCCAATTCCACTCGTCTGGATTGGGAAAATTAAGAAGATCGGTGCTTTTTGTTTTCCGAGTGGTGGACTCAAGGTTCTGCCACTTGCTGAAACCCGCACGGTCATTTTGGTGACACGTAACAGAACGGGGGTCCTGCAACCTATGCTGTGATGCAACACAGACTCATGCGGTCTGCCACGGCCACTTACAGGACGAGAGCCAAGCAATGTTCCCTCTAAGCTGTGGAGTCTTGTGAGCAAAACTTCTACTTTGTGAGCTACTGGCATTAAAGTTGTGAGCGAGCCATTTGGCTACTGCATACATTAGTTTGCTCTGGAGCCCTCCTTCCTGAGCTAATACAAAAATGCATGAGCTGGAGGCTAAAAAGCTGTGAGCTAGCGCACACTAACTCAGCTTAGAGAGAACACTGGAGCCAAGCAGCGGCTTCAAGAGAAAAAGAAAAATGGGAGGACGGGCCTCTACAGCCCGAGTCCCCAACCTCTTGGCACCTCTGGGGACCTCGGGAATTCGGGCACGGCATAAAACGGCTGCCACAGGAGGCACACCCACCCACAAAACGGGTGCCACGCCTCCCCTTCAGCCGCCCAGTGAAGATCCTTGCGCTGCGCCGACGGCTGCTGCCCAAGCAACGTTTTAAAAATCTGCACGGTCAATCAAGTCTCCAACAGCCAATGAGTAGCATTGCCGGGCAAAAGCCCCACCTGGCCCCAACCAGTGTTCCCTCTAAGCGGAGTTAGTGTGAGCCAACTCACAGTTTTTTAGCCTCCGGCTCACACATTCTTGCCTTTGCTCAGGAAGGTGGGCTCCTGGGCAAACTAATTAATGCAGCAGCCAAATGGCTCGCTCACCGCTTTAATGCCAGTGGCTCACAAAGTAGGATTTTTGCACACGAGACTCCACAGCTTAGAGGGAGCATTGGTGGCGGGCTGTTCCCTCTAAGTTGAGTTAGTGTGAGCTAGCTCTCAGTTCTTTAGCCCCTGGCTCACACATTCTTACCTTTGCTCAGGAAGGAGGGCTCCAGGGCAAACTAATTAATGCAGCAGCCAAATCGCTCGCTCACAGCTTTAATGCCAGTGGCTCACAAAGTAGGATTTTTGCTCACGAGACTCCACGGCTGAGAGGGAGCTTTGGCCACATCGACTTCCTGAAAATTCTTGGCAGGAGCCAGGGACCTTTGGAGCAGTTTTGCAGAGATCCTCAGTTTTTTTTTAAATGCATCTGCCCTACAAGACGGACCCCTGAAACTCCGCTTCTATTGCAGCCGTCACGCCGGCACCCAGGGCCAGAAGCTCAGTTCAAACTGTACAGGCAGCTTCTCCGAGAGGTTCTCAGCTCCATCTGGGTGATGCGTAGCTTCCCGGTACTCTGCCCTGGTCCCTAGTCACCTCCCTTCTATTGAGTGGCTTTCCTGACCAGACACACACCCGCAGTACCAGCAGTAGGTGCAGAACACCACCCTGCCCCCACGAACTGACAGGAACCAGTTGGAAAGTCTATGAGCAAATCAAGACGGCCACGTGTGGCCCAGCAACCTCCCACATCCCACAGTAGCCAGGCGGAGGCCCTTAGGGGTCCATCAGACTCCACCACTCGGTCTCCCTCCAACCAAACGTGGGAGTCCCATTCACCCCTCATGGGGCATACTGGTTCTCCTCTCCTTTGGGAATTTGTCTAGTTCCCCCTTCTTAAAAATCAGCGGCTCCAAGAGGAGGGTTGTAAGGCCACCGTCAAGAGTTTCATGCAGGCATCGCCCACCTACTCCCCCCCCCAGCCCCAAAACTTTCAACGCACCGTCGCTTCCATCCTCGGCTTCAAACTGGGGCTTCTCTGTCTCGTCGATGCCATAATACTCGTCTCCAAAGAGTTCCTAGAGAAGAGAAACACAAACCTTCTAGAACCCGCTCACCCCCCAGGACCCAGGGGCATGTGGGCCCTGAGTCACATGACCTCCCCCCCCCAGCATGTCTGAGGCCTTTCCCCAGAAGTGTCAGGGTCAACAGCACGCAGGTCCAAACACACTCTTCAGGAAAAGTTATGCTTTATTGGAATACTGTTCTGTTGCCAAGTAGTACAGGCACATTGTCAGGAATGACGATTAGTGCAAGGGACTCAATACATATACCCTGATGCCTCATCTAGCTAAGCAAATGAAATCCAAGCACGCGTGGGAATTCTCCCAGTGGGACATTACATCATAAACGGGAGACTCTCCCCACCCCCGAGAGCAGAAGTATTCACACCAATAGTGATAGTGAAATGCAAGCCCTCCCTTCTCTTCAAGGTTACACTGGTAGTGCTGCCTGGCTGAGCCAGTTTGCACAGGGGGAAAAGAGCGCCTCCCTTATGTTACCCATGGTAGCTATGAAAAGCAAGCATGTGCACATGCAGAAAGGTCGGGGATGAAAGAAAACAAAGAAAGCATGGCAGGAAGCTGCTTGTGTTAAAACGTTGCTTCCTTTTGAAGCAAAGAGTCCCGTGTGTGTAACCTCTCAGCACTGTTCCCTGGTTCTGATCAGCGTTCCCTCAAAGCGGAGTTAGTGTGAGCTAGCTCACAGTTCTTTAGCCTCCGGCTCACACATTCTTGTCTTAGCTCCGGAAGGATGGCTCCGGAGCAAACTAATTTATGCAGTAGCCAAATCGCTGGCTCACAACTTCAATGCCAGTAGTTCACAAAGTAGAATTTTTGCTCACAAGGCTCCACAGCTTAGAGGGAGCATTGGTTTGGACTACAGGAATCTCTAACAGAGGTGACATGAAGCACAAGGTTTTAAACAGAGATAGTGATCACTGTTCCCTCTAAGCTGAGTTAGCATGAGCCAGCTCAGAGTTTTTTAGCCTCCGGCTCACACCTCTTTACCTTAGCTCAGGAAGGAAGGCTCCAGAGCAAACTACTTTATGCAGCAGCCAAATCGCTCACTCACAACTTTAATTCCAGTAGCTCACAAAGTAGGATTTTTGCTCACAAGACTCCACAGCTTAGAGGGAGCATTGGCTATGATTGATAGCGATACGTTTGCAAGGTCTAAAAACACTTGGTGGGCACGAGGAAATGCGTCACCGAGTTCTGGCGAGGCACCCACAGGACATTCTGTCGTACTCACAGAAGCCTTTGAGCACCAGCCGTCCAGTCCTCCCTGCACAGCAGGAAAAGCGTGGCAGGCAGAGGACCTTCTATATAAGAACGCTGGGAGAGCTATTTTTGCTGGGCACTCGCAGATGAACACGCCAACAAGCCAACTCGCCAATCCACCAGCAAGGCAGACAAAGAGCTCTCAGTTCTGCCCTGGTACACACGCAGCTTACAGTGAAGAAGAACCTCTGACGGGCGAGAAAGGAAACCAAGAACGTTTAAACGTTGCCTCTGTCATGAACTCCCCTAGGCCGGGGGAGGGGGCAACCTTTTTCAGCCTGTGGGGACCTTTGGAATCTGGACACAGGGTGGTGGGCGTGGCCACAAAATGGCTGCCAGAGGAGGCGGAGCCAGCCACAAAATGGCTTCCCTGGCTGACCTTCAGTCACAGAGTGAAGATACCATTGGCCAATCAAATCACCAGCGGCCAATCAGAAGTCTGGCCGAGCAGAAAGCCCCATCCGACCCCACCTAAAAACACCCAGTGGGGTGCCAGAAAAAGTGTCAGTGGGCGCCACACGTTGGGGACCCCTGACCTAGGCAGCCACCTAGCAAATTCTCAGCATCCCGCCTTCAATGCGGAGACCCCACTGCCCCGCATTTGGGAACCACCAGGTATTCTGGAGCACTGCGTGAATGCACTACGTCTCCGCCTCAAGCAGTGGGGGGATGTGCCCTCACCTCCATGAGCCGGTCGTGCTGGGCGGGGTCAAAGTCCGCCTCCAGGTGCTCCTCCTGGAAGGGGAGGGTCTCGCTGCCCGTGATCTCACGCAGCTTCTCCAGTTGCTGAAGGATCTCCTGACGCTTCAGGTTCTTCAGCTGCTTCAGCTCCTCCTGCTTCCGCTCCCTGGCCTGCGAGACGGGAGAGTCCACGGCTTAAGCCATTCACAGAACGGGCCATCCCAGCGCCCACATGCCCAGCGGAGCCAGGTCACCGTTACGCGGACCCCCAGATTAGGCGGACTCACCTTCCTCTTGCGCTCACGGATCTCCGAGCGCTTCTCCTTCCGGCGCTCATCTTTCTGTCGCACGGAGGTTGCGATAACGCGGGGGTGCGACTGCAGCTGGCCGAGGTGGGAGGAGCAAGGAAAAGGAGTCAACGGGGGCCTTTGTTCCGGCACCCCTTTTCCAATGACAGCCCCAGAACACCAGTCTCCAGTCCCCACACTGACACCACCCTGACCGACTTCCCCCTCTCCACAATCGCACCGGCAGGGCCCTAGAGGGAACCCCCCGAGATCCCGGCCCTGAGGCCCAGAGATCCCCCCACCCCCAGCAGAGGACGCCGTCCTCACCAGCTGGGCCTGAGGCTCCTCGAAGCGGAAGTTGTACTTGCGTTCAAAGTCCTCTTGCTTCTTGAGAAAGAGCTCGCCCTCGTCGGAGGAGTCGGACACTGCCGGCTGCCTGCGGTGCGAGAAGGGAGGGAAGGGAAATGTCAGGCCAAGAGCAAAGGACCCACTTCCCATCATCTGCAACCCCTTACAGGAATCAAAGGCTGAGTGTCCAAGTGGCGCCTTTAAGACCAACAAGGTTTTATTCTGGGGATAAGCTTTCATGTGCCGTGCACACGTGATTGAGACAGACTTCCTCACACCAGAGCGGCTTACAATCTCCTTTCCCTTCCCCTCCCCACACAACAGACATCCTGTGAGGTAGGTGGGGCTGAGAGAGCTCTTGACAGAAACTGCTCTTTTTCAAGAACAGCTCTTATCAGAACTGCGGCTTGCCCAAGGTCATCCAGCCAGGTGCAAGTGGAGGAAGGGCTAGTTAGAGTCAAGATGCCCAACTAACTAGCCCTTCCTGGTAACTAACCTCCTTACACCTCACATCTGCTGTTAATTCCTTTGGTATCTGTTTGACAACTTGCTGCTATTTTCATGTCCTACTATATGTGTTATTCCAATCTTAGCTATATTCAGGGGTCATTTCCTGCCGGGATACGCTCTGGCAGTAAGGAGCCCAGGGGCGCCCCCCGCCTTTCCTGGCCCACCCGCCCAGACAGACGGGCCAGGGAAGGCCCGCAGAAACCCCCCCCCCCAGCCTGGGGGGGATTTAGCAATTCTAAACATGCCTGGGTTCCCTGCCTGATCTTCTCTAGGTGCAGCGGGTTGGCTGGGGAAGGGAAGTGGAGGCAGGCAGACATGCCCCCCCCTTCCCCCTGAGCATCTCCACTTTTGCAGAGAAACTCAGGGAAGTGTGTGTGTGGGGATTTAAATGCCTTTGTCAGGGGGGGTGGTATATGCAAATAAGCTCCTGCACGTCTTTTTCTACGAAATGACCCCTGGCTATATTGATTGGTCAGTTACTTATGCATCGACTCTAATCCCCCCTCCGTCTGCATGTAATATTTGAGGAAATCTGTTCCGCTGCCTGTGAAGAAGCGTGCACACGCTGAGTCTCTGTTCCCCCACGTCCACAGAGTTGAGCGTGGTTTGTCTTGGGGGCACTAGCTTCATTCTCAAATTTCTTTGTTAGCTCTTGCATGTACGTGCTCATTGGCTGCTATCAGGGGTCATTTCGTAGAAAAAGAGATGCAGGAGCTCATTAGCATAACTCATTTGCATACACCACACCCCCTGACATCACCAGAAGTGTGTCAGAAGGCAACACCCACCGGTTAGGCTCCACTGGATTCTTTTGGATTGTTAGCTATTGGTGTGTGTGTGTGTGTGTGTGCAGATCTGTCCTCGCAGAGGAGGGAGAGCTTCTACCTGAATAAAACTTGGTCTTAAAGGTACCACTGGACTGTTTTGGACTGGGGGGCCGGGGGGGCTCTGCAATTTACCTGGCTGCTTCTTGCTCTGACCGAGGGCTGCTGGGAGCAGGGGGTGGGGCTTGTTGCATGTGCCCACCCCCTGGGCTCTTTACTGACGGAGCTCCGCTCCTGTGCGCTCCTGCAGGAAATGACCCCTGGCTGCTATCCATTGATCTTACTGGCCAGTGTGTGAGACAGGAGGCTGGACTAGATGGGTGGCCGACAACAGGGCATGGAGGCCGAGGCTTTCAGGGGAGCATCAGAAGGGCCCTGCTGGTAATTTGGAAGACCTCCGCCTGAGACCCTGGAAAGCCTTTGCCAGTCTTAGTGGACAGTACTGACCCTGACGGACCCAAGGGTCTGATTCAGTATGAGGCAGCTTCCTGTATGCTCCTGCATCAAGGGAGCACACCTGCAGTGCCATGGGAAACGGCTGTCGCTGCGGAGAATCTTCTAGATATGCCAGGACCAAAGGGTTTCCTTCGCGTGGTTAGAGAAGAACCCGGGACCTTCTGCATGCCAAGCGAATGCTCTTACCAGTGAGCCACAGACCCCATGACGTTCCTGAAGCAGACAGCTGGATAGCAGGGAGACTCGCAGAATATAGCAACCGAGCCAAGTTCTACACCCTGAGAGAAACCAGCCACTGGCAAAGGAACCTCTCATTCAACCCTGGGCCTTCCAGTTTAGAAAAGAGACAACTAAGGGACGCCCTCGTCGGAGGAGTCGGACACTGCCAGCTGCCTGCGGTGCGAGAAGGAAGGGAAGGGAAATGTCAGACCAAAGGATCTTCCCATCATCTGCAATCCCTTACAGGAGTCAAAGGCTGAGTGTCCAAGTGGCGCCTTTAAGACCAACAACGTTTTATTCTGGGGATAAGCTTTCGTGTGCCATTTGGGGGGGGG
>NW_015171653.1:19583-24462 GCF_001447785.1 Gekko japonicus
GGGGGGGGCGTTAGTTGCCAGGAAGAAGAAGAGGAGATTGGATTTATACCCCGCCCTTCACTACCCAAAGGTGTCTCAGAGCGGCTTACAAAGTCCTTTTCCCCTCCCCTCCCCACAACAGACACCCTGAGAGAGCTCTGACAGAAACTGCTCTTTTTCAAGGACAGCTCTTATCAGAACTACAGCTTGCCCAAGGTCATCCAGCAGGTGCAAGTGGAGGAAGGGCTAGTTAGAGTCAAGATGCCCAACTAACTAGCCCTTCCTGGTAACTAACCTCCTTACACCTCACATCTGCTGTTAATTCCTTTGGTATCTGTTTGACAACCTGCTGCTATTTTCACGTCCTACTATATGTGTTATTCCAATCTTAGCTATATTCAGGGGTCATTTCCTGCCGGAATGCGCTCTGGCAGGCCCCTGTGTGGGACAGGATGCTGGACTAGGTGGACCCTCCCTGGTCTGATCCAGCAGGGCTCTTCTGAGGTTCTGATCAGGGGAAGGCCTCGGCTCTGATGTCTTTATGTTCTCAGTCTGGCACTCTTAACTGCTTCCCTGCAATGGCTGTCAGCTGATTGGTGGATCAGGAGATGGCAGTGGGTGAAGGGGGAGGTGTCTTTTCACACGCAGCTTTTATTCCTCGGGGGCTCAGAGCCAGCCGGGGCAGAAAATCCGGAAGCCCAGAGGTCACGGCCTGCGGGATTCAACCTAGTTCTGCCCTCCTCTGTGTCTCCTGGCAATAATCCAGGCCTTCCCTCAAGGCCGCTGCTGTAATTGGCCACGACAACACAGCCTCCTCGGATCAGCCAATGGGAGCGTGAGGCCTGCACATCGATACAAGGTGATGGGATTAGCTACTCTGTTGTTAAGTCTGGTTGCTGCCCTAAGAACCGGGGGAGGAGGCGGTGAGGGGGGAGGGGAGGGGAGGACCCTAAATTCAGCCTCTGGCCTTTCCAGATTAACTGACTTCTGGAAGCAGATACAGGGAAAGACCTGGATTTGCTTGAGGCCCAGGAGAACCGATACCAACACCCAGTCTTGGTTTTGTCACCCTTTCTCAGCTCCTGCTTTTAAAATTTATTTTATGTCACTTATACCCCACCTGGGGACCGGAGTGGCATACGGCGTTCTCCCGGCTCCTCCGTTTCCCCCTTCACAACAGCCCTATGGAAGTGGCGTACGGCGCTCTCCCAGCTCCTCCGTTTCCCCCTTCACAACAGCCCTGTGAGGTAGGCTAGGTCGAGAGGGTGTGACTGGCCCCAGGGTCACCCAGCGGGCTTCCATGGCAGGGCGGGGAATCGAGCTTGGGTCTTCCAGACCCCATTTATTTCCTTAATTTGATTTTTTTTTATCCCGCCCTCCCCGCGAACGGGCTCGGGGCGGGCTACAGAGTCACACAGCCTCAGCAACAACAGTTAAATAATTAAAACAGTAATTTAAAAACAATATTAGAAACAGCGATGGAACACTTTCCCTATGAGGAAAGGTTAAAGCGCTTGGGGCTCTTTAGCTTGGAGAAATGGACGGCTGAGGGGGGGGGGACATGATTCGAGGTATACAAGATTATGTATGGGATAGAGCAGGTAGAGAAAGAGGTACTTTTCTCCCTTTCTCACAATACAGGAACTTGTGGGCACTCCATGAAATTGCTGAGCAGCCGGGTTAGAACGGATAAAAGGAAGTACTTCTTCACCCAAAGTGATGAACACATGGAACTCACTGCCACCGGAGGTGGTGGCAGCTACAAGCATGGGCGGCTCCAAGAGGGAATTGGATAAACACATGGAGCAGAGGTCCATCAGTGGCTATTAGCCACAAGGCATAGACAGGAAGTCTCGGTCTGGGGCAAGGGATGCTCTGTCTTCTTGGTGCTTGGGGGGGGGGGCAACAGTGGGAGGGCTTCTAATGTCTTGGCCCCACTGCTGGACCTCCTGATGGCCCCTGGTATTTTTGGCCACTGTGTGACCCAGAGTGTTGGACTGGATGGGCCATTGGCCTGATCCAACATTTGGATTCTCTTATGTTCTTATAAGAGGGAATTGGATAAGCATATGGAGCAGAGGCCCATCAGTGGCTATTAGCCACAAGGCACAGAAAGGAACTCTCGGTCTGGGGGATGCTCTGTCTTCTTGGTGCTTGGGGGGAGGGGCAACAGTGGGAGGGCTTCTAGTGTCCTCTTGGCCCCACTGCTGGACCTCCTGATGGCACCTGGTATTTTTGGCCACTGTGTGACCCAGAGTGTTGGACTGGATGGGCCATTGGCCTGATCCAACATTGGCTTCTTTTATGTTCTCTTATGTGATGTTCTTATACTCGGTTTAGGCTGACCATAGAGCTGGCCAGAGAGTCCGACACTCCAGTTGCTACACCACCCCGGCTCTTTTCCTGACCTTCCTCCTGCTCCTCCCTTCCCGCCTGTTCCGATTTCCACTCCCCCCCCCGCCTGTGGTTCCGCCTCCCCCCTCGTCACAAGTTGCCGGATGTCCACTCGGGGCTCTCCTTCCAGCCCTCTCCCAGAACATTCTTCACCTCACCTCTAAAAGGGCATTTCAAAGGAACTGAAACACGCTGAGATCTCGTAAGGTTCACACTAGATCGTCTGCCATCTCGATAGATCTCGAGATAGCCTCCTAGCCGTTGGCACTCATTAACTGTTTGTGTCTTATTTAACCCACCCACCCCTTTAACTGCAAGGTTTTTGGAATATCTGAGGTTCTCCCAGGTTGACAAACAACTATTTCTAACCCTGGTTGACCCACTTTGTGGAACTGTGGATCCACGGGGGAGGGTCGTATCTGCCTATTCGATGTACAGCACTGAAAAAGACAGACCGATGGGCCGGCTTTGCAAAAGCCCCAATCCTACGCGCAAAAGAAAGACAGACTGGTTGAAACCTGCTATTCTATGGTAATTCCAAGTTAGAAAATTGAAGTCAACTAGGTAGGACGTGATCGGAAAACGTGGAGAGAGCTGGCCTATAGAATCGCCAGGAATCTAACACAACTGAATGGCTCACAACGGCAGGTAGAAGAAGAGATTGGATTTATACCCCCACCCTTCACTCCCCAAGGGAGTCTCAGAGCAGCTTACAAACTCCTTTCCCTTCCCCTCCCCACAACAGACACCCTGTGAGGTAGGTGGGGCTGAGAGAGGAGTGGGGAATCAAACCCGGTTCTCCCAGATTAGAGTCTGCGCACTTAACCACTACACCAAACTGGAGCAGAGGTCCATCAGTGGCTATTAGCCACAAGGCACCACCACTTATTTTATTCTCCATCGGCCTACTTGGAGAGTGAGCACCCTCTGGATTCTGTACACAGCAAGGCCCAGCTCTCACTCTCATACACACAAGAACACTGAAATAGTTGCACACGGCTTGTGGGAAGCCGTTTCCCTTGTGGTTTCAGTGATTTCAGCCATGATGATACAACTCCCCCCCCCCAGGGCTCTTGAGCAGTGTTCCCTCTAAGCTGAGTTACTGTGAGTTAGCTCACAGCTTTTTAGCCTCCGGCTCACACATCTTCGTCTACGCTCAGGAAGGAGGGCTCCCAGAGCAAACTAATTTGTGCAGTAGCCAAACTGCTCGCTCACCACTTTCATGCCAGTCGCTCACAAAGTAGAATTTTTGCTCACAAGACTCCAGAGCTTAGAGGGGGCATTGCTCTTGAGTGCAGCAAGAACTGGCAGCGCCATGCACGGAATCCATCAGACAGAATGACCCCGTGAACCTCACAGCCCTGGCCACCGGAACAACTGCTTCCAAGCTGCCACCCCATCAAACCTGTCAAGACTGATATGACCTCGTCTGTATACACAAAAAGCGTAAAAGTATGTTCAGAGGCTATTAAATGCCATTACTTGATCTTGTGCACGTACACCTGAAGACAGACCCATGAAGACAGCTTGCTTCCCTCAGCAGACAAAGCTAACTTTTTTCTTGTTTCCCAGGAACCCCCCCCCACTGTCTAAGAGACTCCAAAGACCACCCCCTCACCTTTCCTCCTCTCCTTCTTCCTTGTAGCGCTCATTCAGGATGTAATCTCGCAAGAAGCGCTCCTTCTCATCCAGTCTCGGGTCATTCCAATATTCTCTCAGGGGCGCCTGGAAGGAGACAGGCACAGACTGAAGCCCGAAGAAAGGTCGGCCATCCAAAAGCCCCCCGACGACTCTGTGGGGCCGTGAGCCACCGTTCCCCATCAAGCAACCGAACATCTAGACTGGGATCAGGAACGGCACCAGAACAGCCCTGTGACACTTTTATCCCTAAACAAGGCTACACATTTTAGTGGGAACCTATTGGGCCGCGGGGAACAAAGCTTGTGAACTCAGGAACACATGTCAGCCCTCCCTCCACCCCCCTGGATTCAACAGTCCCGGAAGGCCAATGGTCCCCAATACTTCCTGCTTCAGTTTGGTGTACCAGTTTGAGAGCCAGTTTGGTGTCGTGGTTAAGTGCGCGGACTCTAATCTGGGAGAACCGGGTTCGATTCCCCACTCCTCCACTTGCACCTGGCTGGATGACCTGGGGCAAGCCGTAGTTCTGATAAGAGCTGTCCTTGAAAAAGAGCAGTTTCTGTCAGAGCTCTCTCAGCCCCACCCACCTCACAGGGTGTCTGTCGTGGGGAGGGGAAGGGAAAGGAGTTTGTCAGCCGCTCTGAGACACCTTTGGGTAGAGAAGGGCGGGGTATAAATCCAATCTGTTTGGTGTAGTGGTTAAGTGCACGGACTCTAATCTGGGAGAACCGGGTTTGATTCCCCACTCCTCCACTTGCACCTGGCTGGATGACCTTGGGCAAGCCACAGTTCTAAAAAGAGCTGTCCTTGAAAAAGAGCAGTTTCTGTCAGAGCTCTCTCAGCCCCACCTGCGTCACAGGGTGTCCAC
>NW_015171653.1:25285-29484 GCF_001447785.1 Gekko japonicus
AATCTTATAAATAATCTAATAAAATAAATAAAACAGCAAAGTCCCAAGCCAGCACCTTGCCCCGGACCACTGTATGAGATGCAGACGCAGACTTTTCTGGTTGCTGCCTGTCCCTCCAGAAACCAGAGTTGCCCCAAGTTTAGAACATGCCCTGAAGTCAAGAGCCCCTGGCCAGAACCGGCTTGCGGGCTTCCAACTACTTGCCACCACCTCCTTAAGGTCTTTTAAATAGTCTTTTGTAGGACTGGCAATAACCATCAACACAACTATAAACGAAAGCTTTCCCCCTTCTGGAAGACTTCATGCAAGTAGAAGCGGGCTTGTAATTCTGGAAACTCCCGTTGGGGTTCGACTTTTAAAATACTGATGCAAAATTGATCGGTAGTTGTTATATTGTATGAACTGTATGTTATTGTCATACTGAATGTACTGAAATTAGGATGTTATAATAATACACAATGCACTTTATTGAAAGGTAGTTATAAACAGAACACATTAATTTACAAAAGGTTCCTGCAGTGTATATTTATTTGTTACTTGACTATCCTAACACTGCACCTCCTCACTGGCAGAGCTTACTGGCTCATCACTCACCAGATCCTGAACGGCCTCCTCCGTCGGCAGTTTCTCCTGACCTTTCAGCCAGCTGATATAATCTGCCGTTTCACGCTCCTGGAGGGGAACAGGTACAGAGAATGTCAGCATCTGCCGTGCACCCCCACCCCAACGGACAATGGTTACTTTCATTTAAATCAGGGGTCCCCAACCTTTTTGACTTCTGACACGGTGTGGTCAATGCAGTCACAAAATGGCCACCGCAGTAGGCAGAGCCAGCCACAAAATGGCTGCCACAGCTAACCTTCAGTCACACAGTGAAGATCTTTGTGCTGTGGCCACTCGGAAGCTTTGCTGGGCAAAAACCCCACCCACTTTCTACAGACATCAGTAGGCACCACGTTGGGGATGCCTGATTTAAACGCTCTGTTGTCCAGAGAAGTCAGAGTGTCCCCCCTCCCCCGATAAGGCCGCTAGACTCCCGAAATCTTGCCCACCGTTGGACGGAATGTTCCCGAGGCTTCCTCACACCCTACCTTCTCCTCCTTGCTCTTGGCCCGTTTACGCAGCAGGCCTGGGGAACTGCCCCCTTCTCCTTGCTCTTCTTCATCGCTGTCAGCCAGAAACTTCTGGAAGCTGAAGGATTGGAGAAGAACAAATCCTTGGTCTTCCTGGCCACGTTTCTTCTCATCAACGGATTTAATAGCATCCGTATAGTATGGGTTACAATGCCACTTGCTCTCTGCAGGCAGGACGTGTACAAAAGCGATTGCATGAGCCTACGGACCTGGTTGGAGGCTGAGCCCTGGACGCCTGGCTTGTCGGACTATCTAACAAGCAACTGGTTTCAACGAGGAAAAAGCGTAAGAACGGAGGAACCGAGAAGGCACTCCAGAGAGGAACGCTGACTGGAGGAGGTTACTGGGACCACATCCCTTCAGTCTCGTTCCATCTGCACTGGCTCCCTATTCATTTCTGGGACCAGAATTCAAGGTGCTGGTGACCTTTAAACCACTTGGGGCCAGGAATCCTTAAGGACTGCCTGTTCCCAAACACGCCCACCCAATCAAGACAGTCATCATCAGAGACCCTGTTTCGGGCACCTCTGCCACTTGAGACTAGACAGGTGGCCACCCAAAACTGGGCCTTCCCACTTGGGACATCAAAATTATGGAAATCCCTCCCCACGGAGAGCCATCTGTCCTGCTCTATCACCATCTTCTGTCAGCAGGTCAAGACTCCGTCATTCTGTTCGGCACTCCTTCACTAGCTTTCAGTGGCCATTCTTCCTTCTCACGGCTATGTGTCTACACACTTTAGAATCACAGAGTTGGAAGGGACCTCCAGGGTCATCTAGTCCAACCCCCTGCACAATGCAGGACATTCACAAATACCTCCCCCATTTTATGAATCATTCAAAATGCTTCATGTACATTCATTTATATTTCAACATATTTTTAACGCTGTGATGGTCAGTCATCTTAGGGACCCGAAGTTGGGTGGAAAGGCAATGTTCAAACACTTGGAACTGCTAGAAGGGGGAGGACGTGCCTGCCAGGCCAACTGCCTTCCAGGAAGAAAAGGCTGTTCCCATCAAATCTCATGGCCACCCACAACTCCTTGGCCACAGCCTCAGCAGGAGGGGTGTGTGTAATGAGTTCATGCTTTGGTGTGTGTGTGTTTCTTTAAATGTTTAGTTTGACTGCAGTACTGTAAGGAGAGTGATAGAGGGAGATAAGTGTGATGTGACTGGTTGATGACTGAGGGTGTGGGAGGAGAGATGTCTATGAGGAGATTCTGTGTGTGACGTTTGAAGAGAGAGCATTGTCTGTGTGACTATGGGAGTTTTTGAGTGTATTCTGTGTGAATAAGAGAAATAGTTCAGCCTGTGTGGCTAAATATATATATGAGAGAGATAAGACTAAGTGTCTAAGCTGGTCAGAGTGGAGTTTGGAGTCTGAGAGACTGTTTGTGACTCCAAGCTTTGCCAGTTATATTTACAAGTTCCTTTCATCAGCATTCAACATAACCAGAAACCTATTTTGTTCTTTATTAAACAAATCATTTTTTGTTTAAACTTATCCCAGAAATCAAAATAGTCCTTCCTCAGGGCCACATAGTCCTCTGAAGTGCCCAGACCTTGGGTCATTCTACCAAAAGAGAGATTTGGATTTTTTAATTCCTGGTGGCAGCAGAAATCTACCAAGTTTAGGTACACAGAAGAGAGTTTTAAAGGTAAAACCATCTCCCAAATAAGCGGGGACGTCACAGGGGGCCAATTTGCTTTGGGCACAATTCAGTGCTGCTTTGAAACCGCATCTGGTTTGGGGCCAACATGCCTGAAGGACTGCCTACTCCTTCCTGAAGCTGACCAACAGCTACAGCCATCTTCAGAAGCCTGGTGTCGGGTGCCAGTTTGGTGTAGTGGTTAAGAGCGCAGACTCTAAACTAGGAGAACCGAGTTTGATTCCCCATTCCCCCACCTGCAGCTGCTGGCGTGACCTTGGGTCAGTCACAAGTTCTCTCAGAGCTATTCTCAAGAGAGAGCTTTCTCAGCCCAACCTACCTCACAGAGTGTCTGCTCTGGGGAGGGGAAGGGATTGACAAGCCACCCTGAGGCTCCTTCGGGTAGTGAAGGGCAGGATATAAATCCAATCTCTTCTCTTCCTCTCTCTTCTGAGATTAGGCGGGGGTGGCCACCTGGGAGAGGATGCTTTCTGAAATCTGGAACGCTTTTCCCCAGGGCGATTCATCTGCCCCCTTATGTTAACATCTTCCACCACCAGTGGGTGACGAAGATCTTTTTGTTCTGTCCGACATTCCCTCCTTCTTCAGGAATGTTTTCTTTGCTATATTTCTGTCTCTGTATGTATTAATGTCTTTGTAATTTAACTCTGTTTTTAATTTTTTTAATGGTGTGTGTTTTTTTGGGGGGGGGAGGCTGATTTCTAATGGTTTTAAAAAGCGATTTTCATCATATATGCTTCGAACTGTTCACTGCTTTGGTGCTCCTTGTGAGGGCAGAAAGGTCGGGCAGAGAAGCAAGAGGCCACTGAGATCATGCTGAGTCCATTCTCTCCCCCCATGCATGGGAACAGAAAAATGAGATGCTTAAGTAGGCTTGAACCCTGGAACCTTTCGTTTTAGAAGTTAACCAGTGGAAGAAGGTACACAGCCTAGGACATGGAGATGACTACCTTCCATTTATCTTTGGGGAGGGGTGGTAGCTCACTATCAGAGCATCTTCTTGCCATGCAGAAGGTCCCAGGTTCAACCCCCGGCATCTCCAGTTTAAAGAATCAGGTAGGGGGTGATGGGAAAGACTTCAGCCTGAGACCCTGGAGAGCCACTACCGGTCTGGGTAGACAATCCTGACTCTGATGAACCAAGGGTCCAATGCAGTTTAAGGCAGCTCCGTGTGTGTGTGTGTGTGTCAGGGGTCGTTTCGTAGAAAAAGAGCCAGGGGAACTCATTAGCATAACTCATTAGCATATGCCACACCCCCTGACATCACCGGAAGTGTGTCATAAGGCTACACCCCCTGGCATCACCGGAAGTGTGTCATAAGGCCACACACCCCGCCCCCAACGGTCCCGGCCGCTGCCGCCGGCCTTGCAGCTCCACTGCCGAGCCCCATGAGGGGC
>NW_015171653.1:30189-43527 GCF_001447785.1 Gekko japonicus
CCCACACCATGGGGACCCCTTGCCCTACGTCCACACAGACTCTGCCCCTCCCCATTCCCCTCCCAGTCTCACCAACTGGTTTTTGACTGCTACTCCGTCTTCATCTTCATCCACGTACTTGCTGCAAAGAGACAGAGAGAGGATCTCCGCATTAGTGGATTCCCTCAGAGAGGCACATGAGACTTCAGCACTTTATTCCAGAGAAGACAGAGGTAGACCACAGAAGCTGATGGCACAATATTTTAGTCTGTAAGCGGCCACAAGATTTGCTTTCTTAATCCATTCCAAGTTTCTGCTGAGACAAAATTTAAATCTGCATGTGAGCTCCAACTTAGCCACTTCAAGAGTCCAGGGGCACCTTTAAGATCAACAAAGGTTTATTCGAGGTATGAGCTTCCTCAGATACATTGGAATGGAAGGTAAGTTTCAACGTTATAGGCAGGGGCTGATCAGGAAATGAACATGTAACATAATGAAGATGTTTTAAGATATGCAAAGACAAAAACACATAACAAGCTGAGTTGACATTATAACCTTAGCTTGTTATTTAGTTTTGTCTTTGCACATCTTAAAACATCTTCATCACGTTACATGTTAATTTCCTGATCAAGCCTTTAAAGTTTGAACTCTACCTTCCATTCCAATGTATCTGAAAAAGTGTGCATGCACACAAAAACCCGTACCTTGAATACACCTTTGTTAGTCTTAAAGGTGCCACTGGACTCTAAATGTGTTCCATCGCTTCAGACCAACACGGCTGACCACCTGGAATTAGCAACTTCAAGATGAAGTTTCCCTTTGACTGCGCTGTGTGTGTATTAATCATGTCAACTCTCTAAATATCTAGGAAAAGCTGAAATACATACACAGGTTTCTGAGAGTTGCCATTTTCAATGTCTGCTACTTTTATCTCTGTATGTAATCATTCCCCCCCATCCCACGACTGTGAACATTTCATTTTCCCCTTTAAGAGTAAGTTTTTGTACCACCCTGTTGAGCACACAAAACCCAACAAGATGTAAGGCTCTGAATCCCTTAACAGTCCCTCTACAGATCTTTTTGTAAATCCTAACAAAAAGGTGCCCCACCTGCCCTCAGTAAAACACCTCATTCCTTTTCTCATGATACTGAATACCTTCCCCATCCCAGAGAATTCCAAACACTAGACAAGACGCCCTGGTGACAAAACACAGTGCACAGATTAAGTTCAAACTTACAAGCAATAGAAACCATATTATCAGCATTCCCATATGAAATGGAATGTGCTAGGGGTGTGGTTCAGTGGTAGAGCATCTGCAATGGAATGTGCTAAGGGGTGTGGTTCGGTGGTAGAGCATCTGCTTGGCGTGCAGAAGATCCCAGGTTCAATCCCTGGCATCTCCAGTTAAAGGAACCAGGAAGTCGGTGATGTGAAGGACCTCTGCCTGAGACCCTGGAGACCTGCTGCCAGTCTGAGTAGACAATACTTACTTTCAGGGGGTCATTTCGTACAAAATGAGATGCAGGAGCTCATTTGCATAATTTAGCTGCATATGCCACACCCCCTGACAAAGGGCATGCCTGGGTTTCCTACCCAATCTTCTCCAGGGGCACCTGGAGAAGATCGAGCAGGGAACCCAGGCATGCTTAAAATGGGGAAGGGAAAGAAAGGCATTTAAATCCCCCCTCCACTTCCCCGAGTTTCTCTGCAAAAGCGGAGAGGCTCAGGGAAAAAAGGAGGCATGTCTGCCTGCCTGCCCTTCCCCAGCCAACCACTGCTCAGGGGTTGAGGGAACTGGGCAAAAGGAGCTGTGATATGGCTACAACCACTGCCACATGTGCCCACTCCTGGGCTTGTTACTCCCGGAACGCCGTTCCTGCTCATTCCCCCTCGAAATGACCCCTGCTTACTTTGATGAACCATGGGTCTGACTCAGTATAAAGCACCTTTATTTACACATGCCTCACTCAGCTTTAATCACCTGCTTGTAAGACAGGGAAATGACATTCCCTGCTCCCCGAGGTGCATTTGAGATGGAAACATCCCCACGTCCAAGCTCTGGAAACCATCCCCAGCACCATGCAAGTTGATGCAAGGTTAAAAACAACGCTGCTCTCATGCGATACGATTTACTTGTCTGTTCTTCTACTGTTTACAAACAGTGAACAGACAGTATATGCATCAGAATCGTGCAAAACACTACCTTACCCTTCTCAACATCCATGGCCAGGAGAACATGGACCAGGAATGCTAGTGAAAAAAATTACAGAAAGCGCAGGGGGGGGGGGGAGCATGAAGGCATCCCATGGTAGCAGAGAGGACAACCCTCACACATCCACTCAAATCGATTGTTGGCTGCAAGGCTGTAGCTGCAAGTGCAAGAAGGAACGATTCCAGGCCGAGGTTTCACGTGTTCAAAGAGACCATTACTGAAAGGTAAGACACACAACCTCATCCTAACATTTCAAAGTTCAGGAAGCTCAGGAAAGGACAGGGTGTTGGACAGCAGGAAGCAGCCAACTGGCTTGGTTATGTCTTACCCTCCCTTCTCCAAGACGACCCTCCTTTCATAGTCCTTCAAGTACATGGGCTTCTCTTTCTTCTTCTTCTTCGAACGTGGTTTCTCATCCTCACTTCCTGATGAGGACCCTGAGAACAAAGCCAAGCGTGGTGGACCAAACAGCAACTCCCAAGAGAGTAAGGCCTTTATGTAAGGCATACAAAGAAGAATGAGGTGGAAACAAGGGCTGTGCCGTTTCAGATGAAACATGGAGGAACTCGGACTCGAATGCTTCTTTGTGTGAAAAGCTCTACGGAAACGAAACTAGTGAGGCAGGGAGGGAAAAGCTTCCAGCCCTGCCTTTGCTAATTTTCGGTTTGAAGTAAGTTTTTAACATGGGGGAACATTTCTGTAACGGGTCAGGCCCTTCTTGTGCTACCAAGCATTTCCACCACCTTGTGACCCAGACCCGAGTGAAATAAAATCAGTGTGTGGTGACTTTTAGTTTTTTAAATATGATTTTATTACGTACGTTTTGAATTGTTAGCTGCCTTAGGGGCCCTTGGAAGGGCAGAAAAGAAAGTCAGGATACAAATTGTGGGGCCATGGCTCGGAGGTAGAGCACCTACTTGGCATGAAGAAGGTCTGAGGTTTCCTGGCATTGCCAGTAGTAAGGATCGAGTACTAGATGACATGAAAGACCTCAGCCTGAGAAGACAATACTGACTTTGATGGACTGAGCACCTGATTCAGTATAGCTTAAGACATTAGTGTGTAAATAGAGACAGATCATGATGGGTAGCCATGTTAGTCTGTCTGTAGCAAGAGAAAGAGTCCAGTAGCACCTCACGAAATCTCATATCCTGCCACTGATTTTCCTTAGTCTTTAAGAAAAATCTGTGGCAGGGTATGAGATTTCAGGAGTCACAGCTCACTTCTTCAGATACAGCTAGAACGTGAGTCCATCTGTCCTTACTTCTTGGAGAGTGGAGTGATTTCAAATGCTGGATGACAACAGCAGGCAAACGACAACAGCAGATGAATGACAATATCATACCTAATCCAAACACACCTGCTATCGTCATCCAGCATTTGAAATCACCCCACTCTCCAAAATGTAAGGACAGTTGGACTCATGTTCTAGCCGTCATCTGATGAAGTGAGCCGTGACTCATAAAAGCTCCTGCCGCAAACGTTGTTAATCTTTAAAGTGCTACTGGGCTCTGGCTCTTTTCCTCAAGTATAAACAGAACAAATGACCCAACCAAATGAGCAATAAATGTGTGATGACAACCCAAAGTGTGGCCCCAGGTCAGGCATTTGCAGGATCAAGTACCTTCAGGGGAGCCCAGGCCGTTGTCCAGCTGGTAGATGCGGGGGTCCTTAGTCTTCAGCAAGGCCAGCGTTCGGTAGAAGGTGCTGTCGGCCTCCAGATCCTGCTGGGCAACAGCAGGCAAACGACAACAGCAGATGAATGACAATATCATACCTAATCCAAACACACCTGCTATCGTCATCCAGCATTTGAAATCACCCCACTCTCCAAAATGTAAGGACAGATGGACTCATGTTCTAGCCGTCATCTGATGAAGTGAGCCGTGACTTGTAAAAGCTCCTGCCGCAAACTTTGTTAATCTTTAAAGTGCTACTGGGCTCTGGCTCTTTTCCTCAAGTATAAACAGAACAAATGACCCAACCAAATGAGCAATAAATGCGTGACGACAACCCAAAGTGTGGCCCCAGATCAGGCATCTGCAGGATCAAGTACCTTCCGGGGAGCCCAGGCCGTTGTCCTGCTGGTAGATGCGGGGGTCCTTAGTCTTCAGCAAGGCCAGCGTTCGGTAAAAGGTGCTGTCGGCCTCCAGATCCTGCTGGGATGAAAAGGAGAACACCGGTAGGAGCTGCAGCCGAGCACTTAGGGTGGCCACGGGGAGCCTGCCCCCCCCCCCAATGCTCCCTCCAAGCTATAGAGTCTTGTGAGCAAACATCCTACTTTGTGAGCTGCTGGCGTTAAAGTGGTGAGCGAGTGATTTGGCTGCTGTGTAAATTAGTTTGCTTCCTTCCCGAGCGAAGACAACGTGTGAGCCGGAGGCTAGAAAACTGCGAGCTGGCTCTCACTAACTCAGCTTAGAGGGAACACTGCCCACACCTCCGGGAGCCCGACTCACCCTCGCCGCCTCCTCTTCGTCCTCCGACTCGGAGCTGGACTCCGCGCTGTCGCCCGCGTCCCCGTAGCGGTCCTGCACTGGAGGAGAAAAGGGAAGCAAAGGCAGCGCTGAGGCGGGCGGCGGAGGGGGGACGAGGCGCGCCTGCCGGAGGAAGCGCCACCCCCCCCCGCCCGCCCGCCCGGCCACTCACGCCGCTGCAGCTCCTCCCGCCGCCGGTACCGGCCGTAACGCTCTGCGAAGGCCGCGTTCACCCGCAGCCCCCCAGGCGCAGCCATCATCACGACCGCCGCGTCCGAGTAAACCGGAAGGGAAACAAGAGCCCGTGCTCATTTCCTCCCCGCTAGCCAATCACAAGCCAGAGCGAGGGTGCGAACGCTGTCAATCAACGACCCCCGCAGCCGCCGCCGTCGCAAACTTCCGGAAAGGGTCAAGGGACCAGGCGGCCCACGGGGTTTAGCGCATGCGTGTTTCGGCGGTCCCCTTTCTTCCCTGCAGCCCGCCGGAAAAGCCAGGAGAGCTGGGGCACCACCCCCTGGGGGGGGAGGGGAGCTGGGGGGGGAGCTTGTTGGGGTGCGACAGCCGCCAAGCCCCTCTTCTTCTTTCCCCTGCAAACCTGTGCGCTTGTTCAGTGGGCGCGGGCCTTCGCGCAGGGTTGCCAACCTCCAGCTGAGGATCTCCCGGAATTGCAACGCATCTCTCCAGGCAGCAGAAATCAGTTCTTCTGGAGGAAGCGGCTACTCGGGAGGGTGGAAGTCTGTTGGGCCTGGAAGTCCCTCGTGTTCCACAAACGTGGTTCGTGTGCCCCCAAAAAGAAGAAGAGATTGGATTTCTACCCCGCCCTTCACTACCCAAAGGTGTCTCAGAGCGGCTTACAGACTCCTTTCCCTTCCCCTCCCCACAACAGACACCCTGTGAGGTAGGTGGGGCTGAGAGAGCTCTTGACAGAAACTGCTCTTTTTCAAGGACAGCTCTTATCAGAACTAGGCTTGCCCAAGGTCATCCAGCTGGGTGCAAGTGGAGGAGTAGGGAATCAAACCCGGTTCTCCCAGATTAGAGTCTGCGCACTTAACCACGACACCAAACAACACGATTGAAGTGTCACCTAGGAGAATTAAGATTGATGGCAACAATTAGGGAAAACAGAAGTAGGTGAACAAGGTCAAGGTTTCCCTTGCTCGAAAGCCAGTCGAATCTGACTCTAGGGATGCGGTGCTCATTTCCAAGCCAAAGAGCCAGGGATGTCCAAAGACTTCTCTGTGGTCATGTGTTCGGCATGACCAGATACGGAGGCGCACTGAACGTTGTTACCTTCCCACCGAAGTGGTACCTATTTATCTACTTGTAGTTTCTTGCTTTTGAACTGCTAGGTTGGCAGGAGCTGAGGCCAGAGACAGGAGCTCACCTCGGCACTCAGGTCTTGAACTGCTGAACTACCGACCTTCCGGTCTGCAGTTCAGTCTCTTCACCACTTGAGCCACCGCAGCCCCCTAGGTTAACAAAGTACCTGTCGAAAACAGCTGCTTTCTGAATAATGCAAGGAAGAACATAAGGTTTCATACCCAAAATGACATAAGCAGAGAGATAACACACAGAAATCCTCATTGGTAGGTAATATGGCACCATTTGAGTCAGTATACATTCATTGGTCAGTTACAAGAAAGGTGTAGCTACATCATACCTTAATTGTTTACTTGACATAGAACAAAGAGGTCGTCTTCAGCTTCAACCAAGGACCCTTCATGCCCAAACAAAAAGTGTTGTTTTCAGATAAGGAGCATAAGGCCCTTTTGACTCAAACTTTTTGGAACCTTGTATCAAAAGTCCAGGCACATGAACCTTATGCTACAAGTAAGACTAGGTAAATACATTTATTGTCAAACCCATCCTCCCTTTATTCTATTAGTAATACATTCAATGTTTATTAAGACAGCCAGACAGCTAAACAGCTACTCCAGCCAAGAGTTCTGATAAGAAAATAATGTTTACTTGCCTGGTATCATGTGTTTAATGGACACTCTGACCTACAGAGAAAAGCCTAGTGAATACTTATTCACAGGGGTCATTTCTTGCGGGAGGGCACAGGAACGGAGCTCCGGCAGTAAGGAGACCAGGGGGCGGGCACGTGCAACAAGCCCCACCCCTTGCTCCCAGCAGCCCTCAGTTTCATCTCTTATATTAAAGCTTATGAAGGCACAGGTATCTAGGTATAGGTAAACGTCAATCAAATTTTGAAAATCAATAATCTTTTGTTATTGTCACACTCCTACAGCTCCATCCCCCCAAACCTGCAGGAATTTCCTGACCTTGAGTTGGCAACATTTAGCATTCTCGCTGCTGCTCAACTTTTCTCCCAACCACATGCAAATAAGTTATGCTAATGAGCTCCTGCACCTCTTTTTCTACAAAATGACCCCTGCAGTATTCATCTCTTATATTAAAGCTTATGAATGCACAGGTATCTAGGTACAGGTAAACGTCAATCAAATTTTGAAAATTAAATCAAAAATCTTTTGTCATTGTCACATTCCCACAGCTCCATCCCCCCAAACCTGCAGGAATGTCCTGACCTTGAGTTGGCAACATTAGCATTCTCGCTGCTGCTCAACTTTTCTCCCAACCACTTCATGTGACTCAGGGGCAGAAGGAAGCCCCCTTGACCTCATAGGGGATTCGTTCCACTCGAGTGAGTGCAAAATTGCCCATTTTTAAGTTTTGTTTATTTATTTATAGCCAACCTTTCTCACATGAACACATGAAGCTGCCTTAAACTGCATCAGACCCTTGGTCCAGCAAGGTCAGTATTGTCTAGTCGGACTGGCAGTGGCTCTCCGGGGTCTAAGGCAGAGGTCTTTCACGTCACCTGCCACCTGATCCTTTTAAGCTGAAGATGCCGGGGATTGAACCTGAAACCTCCTGCATGCCAAGCAGATGCTCTGCCACTGAGCCACAGCCCTTCACTGAGACTCAAGGTGGACTCCACTAATGCGGAACAGCACAAATAGCATGAGACATCCAATCAACAATGTGATGAGACTAGATCACAAAATCAGAAATAATGCCCCAAAAAGTATCTGGGAAAATATAACCGTGCAGAGTTACAAACCAACACAGCAAGGGAAACTGTCCTGTCCAGCGCGAGCTGTGCTAAGAGCCAACGCTCTCTAGGTGTGAGTCAACCTCAACTACTGAGGAGAGCTTAAATCATCTTTATTTAACTTCACACGCATTCAGAAGATCATTTACTCACAATCGACCAGATAGCTGGGTGGAAAGTTAGATCTTGTGATCTAGGTCAGTTCAATAGCTGCGGTGAGAAAGAGATGGGCTTCCCCTCTCCTTGCAGTAAGGGTTGATGGACAAAGAAATGGAAAAGAACAATAAAACTCCTATCTTTGCGCCTCTGAGCTCAGGAAATTACTCTTAATGAGCCAGTCAGAGGGAAGCTTCTGGGACCCCTAACAGAACTACAATTCCCAGGTGCAACAAGTCTTAAAGATACAGAGCAGTTTTACTAAACTACGGATAACGCTGACGGGGGGCAGCATAGAAACATTTACTAAAAGCCCCTACATGGCTTGGGACCAGGGACAGTTGCAATGCTGCCTCTAAGCTGTGGAGTCTCATGAGCAAAAATTCTACTTTGTGAGCGACTGGCATTAAAGCTGTGAGTGAGCAATTTGGCTACTGCATCAGTTAGTTTGCTCTGGAGCACTCTTTTACAAAGTGGGCAAGACCACCCCCCTTGGGGGCACAGGAACGATCCAGGTGCAGATCCCCAAACTGCATCTTTTTGTCCACTTCTTGGAAGGTAGATTTCCAGGAGGGTACTACTGAGTTGTTTTTTCCTGAAAAGGGGGCAGTAGGCCAAATAAGTTTGGGAACCTCTGCTCTGGAGCCCTCCTTCCTGAGCCAAGGCAAAAATGTGTGAGCCAGAGGCTAAAAAGCTGTGAGCTGGCTCACACTCACTCAGCTTAGAGGGAACACTGGACAGTTGTCTCCTGTTCTTGCCCAGGAACTGAGATCATGGGGAGAGGCCCTCCTGAGTGTCCCGTCAACCAAAGAAGCTCATTGGTGGGTACGTGAGTGAGGGCCTTTTCAGTGGCAGCCCCACAGTTATGGAACAATCTCTCCAACAGAGGTGTGCCTAAAGATGTGAAGGCCCGGAAAAAAACCAGAAAAAAATTGGGGGGAAACGTCCCCCCCCCCCGTTTTTTTCCTGAAGCCTTTTTTGTTTTTTACCGAAAAATTGAGAAAAGAAAAGAAATTGATTATGGAACGTTTTATGTTAACATGATGAATAAAATATTTTAGGACAAGGTATTCAACTATTTTCCAAATAATTTCTAAAAAATATGTATGGTATCAGATTGATCTAATTTCTGTGCACTGAGGACAAGCAAGTCCTAGGTTACAAACTGAACTCTCCAATGCAAGGACAAAATGCATTTCTTCCTTTAGGAGGTGCTATTGTCACAAGAAAAGGAAAAGGTTTCAGTTTTGTTTTTGCATGTGGGTGGGTATTCTGTTTGTAATGATGGTTTGGATACACTATATTTTTAATATGCTAGTTGTGATAATTTCATGCCAAGTAAAAATGTCCATAGTCATATTTTATGTTCCTAAAGTAACAGAATGACTTTCAATCTGGAAAAGAAAAAAGAAGGGCTAATGTAGCGTTTTTTTCAATATTTCCGAAAATTTCCAGTTTCCCCCCGGGAAAAAAAGGGTGTTTTTCTGAGCTTCAAAATTTCTAGAAATTTTACATCTCCAGATGTGCCCACTTCCTTTTGATCTTTCGGAGGCCACTGTAGATGGCTTTGCTTGGAACTGCATTTGGTTAAGATGACTAGCGGGCCTTTTACTCTGATGTTGATCGTCCTTGTTACGAATAAGTTATCGATTAACATCTATATCTCCCCTTTCCCCCTTGGTTTTTCCGTATCCCTCTTTTCATTTGAAATAACGACAGTCATGAAAAAGCTAATTGAAAAAAAATATTACTAGCAGGCCTGAGTTGCAGTTTTAAAATCTGGTTTTTATGTTTTCATGTGAGCTGTCTTGTGCTTGGTAAGGGAGCAAGGCAGCTTATACATGTTTAAAACAAATAACTTACTAACTTATTTGATTTATACCCCGCCCGCCCTGCCGAAGCAGGCGCAAGTGTTTTTACCTACTCCTCCTAATACTCCATGGCTCAGTGTGGGGCAAAGTATGCCATACAGAACGGGGGGAGGGTGTCTTTCCACCCCCAGGGCATTCAGGTTTGGCTTTAAGTGCCCCCTGCCGCTCTACCGCAGACAGCAGCTGTTCCGTGGCGTTAATCCCCACGCTCAGCTGTTGGTGGTTTCCTGCAAGATGCCGCCCATGGTCGGCAAGGACTCCCATTCTGAAAGAGCAAAACCAGCTCAGCTGTCCTCCTGTTTAAAGTTCCTGCTTAGCACTCTCTCTCTTGCCTGCATCTGTGGGCAGGCTGAGACGCCTGACCAGAAGGCGAGACAACTGACTCTGCAAAATGCCCGCCTGCTTTCTTTGCCTGGGTCCGCGGGTGCCACGCCCGACAGCTGGTTCAGCATTCCAGGAGATAAGTGCTACGTTACCGACTAGGGAGGCTGTGCTTGTTGTTCTGTGACGGTCCCTTCTCCCTTTTCCACAGCCAGCCACTCTACCCTGGCTGTCTGATGCAGTCTTCCTCATATCTTAGTCCCTCAGCCGCTGAATCAAAGAGGAGCCAGTAACAAGTAGCACGGCTGGAAAAAGTCAAGCTCCTCTCTCCCACATGTGGAAAACCGGCTCGACAGCCCACAAGAACCTCAGCAGCCTTTCTCAATTGATCGAGGGCAAATAGATACCAGATTTTTCTCAACAGTCAGCTCCTCAGGGGGCTTCCTGCAACATTGTCCTTACCAGGAGCTGTAATCGCTGGACTCTTTCTGATGAGGAAGGAGCGGGAACATGGAACCCAGCTATCGGAAGCAGTGTGCTTGCACATGAAATACCTGGAATTAAACCTTGTTGGTCTTCCAGGCGCCACTGGACTCAGCCTTTGTTCAGGGACCTGAAGGAGTGTGCATGCACATGAAAGCTTCTACCCAGAATTGTGGCTGTTCTTCCAGGCGCCACTGGACTTAGCCTTTGTTCAGGTATCTGAAGTGCGCATGCACACAAAAGCTTATACCCAGAATTAAGCTATGTTGAAGAAGTGTTCATGCACAATACCTAGAATTAAACATGGCTGGTCTTAAGGGTGCCACTGGACTCAGCCTTTGTTCAGGTATCTGAAGTGCGCATGCATACAAAAGCTTATACCCAGAATTAAGCTATGTTGAAGAAGTGTGCATGCACACTCAAAGCTTATACCCAGAATTAAACATGGCTGGTCTTAAGGGTGCCATTGGACTCAGCCTTTGTTCAGGGATCTGAAGCAGTGTGCATGCGCATGAAAGCTGATACCCAGAATAAAACTTTGTCGAAGTGTGCATGCGCACCCAAAGCTTATACCCAGAATCAAACCTTGTTGGTCTTACAGGCGCCACTTGGGCTCAGCCATTGTTCAGGGATCTGAGGAAGTGTGCAATGCACATGAAAGCTGATGCCCAGAATAAGCTTATACCCAGAATTAAACTTCACTGGTCTCAAGGGTGCCACTGGATGCAGCCTTTGTGTAGGTGTTGGATGAAGCGTGCATGCACACAAAAGCTTCTACCCTGAAAGAAACTTTGTCGGTCTTAAAGAGCACCACTTGGACTCAAAACTTTGTTCTGTTGCTTCAGAACAGCCCCCCTGAATCAACTCGGAGTTCAGTTCAAGGCCTCCTTCTGGGAGTCAATCAGGGGTCAGTCCCAGGGAAAATAACATCAGGAAGCTCCTCCTCCTGCTTCCACACCAGGACTGGGCCAGGGAGCTTCTAAAGAGATGACCTGCAGTCGACCCAGCGTGCTGCACCAGCAGGGTTGCCAGCCCCCAGGTGGGGCCTGGAGCTCTCTCAGGGTACAACTGATCTCCAGGCAACATCTCCTCCTGGAGGAAATGGCTGCTTTGGAGGCTGGGTTTTATGGCATTCTATCCTGCCTAGGGATCCCCAGATCTCCAGGAATGTCTCAGCCCAGAGCCCGCAGTCAGTCGTAGGAAGGAGAGAACTATAACTAAGCAGGATAGTCCCCGTGCCAGATCCTATTGCACAAATCAGCATCTTGAGATAAAGTAAGGGTATGACTAGTCATGAGCTGCGGTGGCTCAAGTGGTTAAGACGCTGAACTGCAGGCTGTGGAAGGTCGGTAGTTCAGCAGTTCGAGACCCGAGTGTGCCGCATGACGGAGTGAGCTCCCGTCTCTGGTCCCAGCTCCTGCCAACCTAGCAGTTCGAAAGCAAGAAATTGCAAGTAGATAAATAGGTACCACTTTGGTGGGAAGGTGACAGCGTTCCGTGCGTCTCGGTGTTTAGTCATGCCGGCCACGTGACCACGGAAACGTCTTCGGACAGCGCTGGCTCTTCGGCTTTGAAACGGAGATGAGCACCGCAACCCTAGAGTCGGATTTGACTGGCTTTCGAGCAAGGGGACCTTTACCTTTATGACTTCAGTGCAACAGCCTGTGGTTTTTCACAGCCTGGTATTTACCTGATCCACTGTCCCAAGATGGGGAAAAGATACTAGCTGAAGATGGCTTGATAATATATGGAGGGGAAGAGGAGGTCTTCCACGACCGTTAAAGGGAAACTCCACCTTGCTACTGAGACCACGATGCTTCACTGTCCATTGTGGGAAACAGGATGCTTCACATTTTTGGTCCAGTCTGATATGGGGGCTGCCAAGTAGGCACCAGTTTTCAGCATAGCGCAACGCTGTTGACTTCAATGCAGCAGCCTGCGGTTTTTGACAGCCTGGTATTTACCTGATCCACTGCCCCAAGATGGGGAAAAGATACTAGCTGAAGATGGCTTGATAATATATGGAGGGGAAGAGGAGGTCTTCCATGACCGTTAAAGGGAGACTCCGCCTTGCCACTGAGGCCATGATGCTTCACTGTCCATTGTGGGAAACAGGATGCTTCACATTTTTGGTCCAGTCTGATATGGGGGCTGTCAGGTAGGTGCCAGTTTTCAGCACAGCGCAACGCTGTTGGAACAGGAGAGCAAGACCAGTGTTCCCTTTAAGCTGTGGAGTCTTGTGAGCAAAAATTCTGCTTTGTGAGCTACTTGCATCAGAGCAGTGAACAAGCAATTTGGCTACTACATAAATTAGTTTGCTCTGGAGCCATTCTTCCTGAGCTAAGACAAAAATGTATGAGCCGGAGGCTAAAAAACTATGAGCTAGCTCACACGAACTCAGCTTAGAGGGAACACTCATCATGACCCCAATCCTTTGTGGCTGTCTGATCTGCGAGAATTCTGTGATCCAAAGCTTTAGAAGAGAAGAAGAGACTGGATTTCTACCCCGCCCTTCACTCGGAGTTTCAGAGCGGCTTACAATTTCCTTCCCCTCCCCACAACAGACTCCCTGTGAGGTAGGCAGGGCTGGGAGAGCTCTGACTGAGAACTGCTCTTGAGAGAACTTGTGACTGACCCAAGGTCACCCAGCTGGCTGCATTTGGGGGGGGGAGCAGGGAATCAAACCCGTTTCTCCCAGATTAAAGTCCACGCTCCTAACCACTACGCCAAACTGGCTCTCACTCCAACGCTCCAAAGAAATCGGG
>NW_015171653.1:44596-45991 GCF_001447785.1 Gekko japonicus
TACCTTTTCAAGGTAAACGTCGCTTTATATCATAACTGAAGCTTTGCAATATCACAAGGAAAAGTCCATCATTTTCACTCTCTTTTAAAAATAAATCTTTATTAAGTTTTTAAAATACAGAGGAGTGAGGAAGGCGAAAGGTCAAAAGCGATAATTTCCTGCATGTAACTTTCCTCTACTTGTGATTTCATGTTCTACACAGAGAAACTGCGAGATTTAAAAGTTCATGACCTCTTAATATTATATTATTAAGAAGTTCATATCTTTATATTTCTCTCTTATACAATTATAGAATGGAGTCCAGTTTGGTGTAGTGGCTAAGTGCGCAGGCTCTAGTCTGGGAGGACCAGGTTTGATTCACCACTCCACTTGCACCTGGCTGGATGACCTTGGGCAAGCCATAGTTCTGATAAGAGCTGTTCTTGAAAAAGAGCAGTTTCTGTCAAGAGCTCTCTCAGCCCCACCTGCCTCACAGAGTGTCTGTTGTGGGGAGGGGAAGGGAAAGGAGTTTGTAAGCCACTCTGAGACTATTTTGGGTAGTGAAGGGCGGGGTATAAATCCACTCTCCTCTTCTTCTTCATAGTCCAGGAAAGCCTTCTTCCATTTGCCCTTTTAGCATAGAGGTCAATTGATCCATTTCCGCACTTTCCATAATCGCTATTAAATCATGTTCCGAAGGTGTTGGACATTTCCAATAAGTTGCCAATAAAATTCTCGCTGCAGTTACTACATGGATTATAAGATATCTTTGATTTTTGTCAAAATTCTATGATTATACAATTCAATAAGAACGATTCTGGTTGAAAAGGTACTGAAATCTGGAAAACTGACTGTATCAGAGTATGTACCATAACCCAAAACTTACTCACTATATCACATGTCCACCACATATGATAAAACATAGGTGAAGGTTCCCTTGCTCGAAATCTAGGGTTGCGGTGCTCATCTCCATTTCAAAGTCGAACAGCCAGCACTGTCCAAAGATGTTTCCGTGGTCATGTGGCCAGCATGACTAAACACCAAGGCGCACGGAACGCTGTTACCTTCCCACTGAAGTGGTACCTATTTATCTACTTGTAATTTCTTGCTTTCGAACTGCTAGGTTGGCAGGAGCTGGAACTAGCGACGGGAGCTCACTCTGTCATGCGGCACACTCGGGTCTCGAACTGCTGAACTACCGACCTTCCACAGCCTGCAGTTCAGCATCTTAACCACTTGAGCCACCGCAGCTCCTTATGATAAAACATACCCACATGCTTTTTACACTTCCAACAATTATTTCACATAGTTTGATACATTCCAGCAGCTAAATACTATCTGTTAAATACTATCTGTAAAACATCTTACAGATCATTCCATCGTTCTCAATGAGCACCCGGATATAAGCTCATTTCG
>NW_015171653.1:46674-49384 GCF_001447785.1 Gekko japonicus
CCCGCGGCCGGGCGCCGCGCCTCCCGCCTCCCCATTGGCCGCTGCCCGGCAGACTCCAGGGCGGGCCTCGGCGATTCAAATGCTAGTTCGGGCGGGAAGAGGGACGGCCGCGCAGGTAGGGGAGCCCATCCCGCCTTCCCCCGGCGGCGCCTCCAGCCCGGGGCGCTTTAGCCCGGTGCCCTCGGGAGGAGGAGGAGGAGGAGGAATGAGCAATCCGGTCTCTCCTAGCTGGCGCGGGGGTCGAGGGTTGCCAAACTCCCGGTGGGAACTACATCAAACAAGCAGGCACTGACTGTGATGCAAATGACTGGGAGATTTAGTATTTACCTTTTCAAGGTAAACGTCGCTTTATATCATAACTGAAGCTTTGCAATATCACAAGGAAAAGTCCATCATTTTCACTCTCTTTTAAAAATAAATCTTTATTAAGTTTTTAAAATACAGAGGAGTGAGGAAGGTCAAAAGCGATAATTTCCTGCATGTAACTTTCCTCTACTTGTGATTTAATGTTCTACACAGAGAAACTGCGAGATTTAAAAGTTCATGAAGTCTTAATATTATATTATTAAGAAGTCCATATCTTTATATTTCTCTCTTATCCAATTATAGAATGGAGTCCAGTTTTGTGTAGTGGTTAAGCGCAGATTCTAATCTGGGAGGACCGGGTTTGATTCTCCACTCCTCCGCTTGCACCTGCTGGATGACCTTGGGCAAGTCATAGTCCTGTCAGAGCTGTTCTTGAAAAAGAGCAGTTTCTGTCAAGAGCTCTCTCAGCCCCACCTGCCTCACAGAGTGTCTGTTGTGGGGAGGGGAAGGGAAAGGAGTTTGTAAGCCACTCTGAGACTATTTTGGGTAGTGAAGGGCGGGGTATAAATCCACTCTCCTCTTCTTCTTCATAGTCCAGGAAAGCCTTCTTCCATTTGCCCTTTTAGCATAGAGGTCAATTGATCCATTTCCGCACTTTCCATAATCGCTATTAAATCATGTTCCGAAGGTGTTGGACATTTCCAATAAGTTGCCAATAAAATTCTCGCTGCAGTTACTACATGGATTATAAGATATCTTTGATTTTTGTCAAAATTCTATGGTATACAATTCGATAAGAACGATTCTGGTTGAAAAGGTACTGAAATCTGCAAAACTGACTGTATCAGAGTATGTACCATAACCCAAAACTTACTCACTATATCACACATCCACCACATATGATAAAACATAGGTGAAGATTCCCTTGCTCGAAATCTAGGGTTGCGGTGCTCATCTCCATTTCAAAGCCGAAGAGCCAGCGCTGTCCGAAGACATTTCCGTGGTCATGTGGCCGGCATGACTAAACACCAAGTCGCGCAGAACGCTGTTACCTTCCCACTGAAGTGGTACCTATTTATCTACTTGTAATTTCTTGCTTTCGAACTGCTAGGTTGGCAGGAGCTGGAACTAGCGACGGGAGCTCACTCTGTCATGCGGCACACTCGGGTCTCGAACTGCTGAACTACCGACCTTCCACAGCCTGCAGTTCAGCATCTTAACCACTTGAGCCACCGCAGCTCCTTATGATAAAACATACCCACATGCTTTTTACACTTCCAACAATTATTTGACATAGTTTGATACATTCCAGCAGCTAAATACTATCTGTTAAATACTATCTGTAAAACATCTTACAGATCATTCCATCGTTCTCAATGAGCACCCGGATATAAGCTCATTTCGTCCCAATCTTCCTCAGGAGTAATCTTGTTATGTTGAAAGGTGTCAGCCTCTTGATACAGCTCAATATTTTGTTAAGAACAAAGCGGTGATTAACTTCTTTCTTCAAATTATCCTGAAAAAAACCATGGCCGTGGCTCACTGGCAGAGCATCTGCTTGGCATACCGAAGGTCCCAGGTTCAATCCTCACTCAGTGGCATCTCCGGGATCGGGAAGGACGTGATGTCAAAGACCTCAGGGAGTAATCTTATTATGTTGAAAGGTGTCAGCCTCTTGATTCAGCTCAATATTTTGTTAAGAACAAAGCGGTGATTAACGTCTTTCTTCAAATTATCCTGAAGAAAACCATGGCCGTGGCTCACTGGCAGAGCATCTGCTTGGCATACCGAAGGTCCCAGGTTCAATCCTCACTCAGTGGCATCTCCGGGATCGGGAAGGACGTGATGTCAAAGACCTCAGCCTGAGACCCTGGAGAGCTGCTGCCAGTTTGAGTAGACAAGACTGACCCTGCTGGACCAAGGGTCTGATTCAGTCTAAGGCCGTTTCATGTGTATCTGATGAAGGGAGTTTTGACTCTTGAAAAAACTCGTACCCTGGAAATCTTGTGGGTCTCTATGGTGCGACTGGACTGGAATCTAGCTAACCATAGTGTTCAACAGCATGCCTCTGGTTTGATAGAAGAACAATGAGAGAGAGAATTACGAGAGGGAAGCAGCAGCCGACGATCTTCGGTGGACAAGTTTTGCCCTTTTGACATGGCAAATGAATAGCTCTTAAGAATACCGTAAACAGCCTTTGGCTTATGGACATCCAGGGGTCATTTCGTAGAAAAAGAGGTGCAGGAGCTCATTAGCATAACTCATTAGCATGTGCCACACCCCCTGACCTCACTGGAAGTGTGTCAGAAGACAACACCCACCACTCAGGCTCCACTGAAATGTTTTGGATTGCTAGCTGTTGGGGTGGGGGGTGTCAGCTAGCTGCCATGTTTTGCTTGTTCCC
>NW_015171653.1:49807-56426 GCF_001447785.1 Gekko japonicus
GAGGGAGAGCTTGTACCTGAATAAAACTTGGTCTTAAAGGTGCCACTGGACTGTTTTGGATTGCTAGCTATGGGGGAGGATGCGCAGATCTGCCCTCACAGAGGAGGGAGAGCTTGTACCTGAATAAAACTTGGTCTTAAAGGTGCCACTGGACTGTTTTGGATTGCTAGCTATGGGGGAGGATGCGCAGATCTGCCCTCACAGAGGAGGGAGAGCTTGTACCTGAAAGCGGGCCGGGGGGGCTCTGCAACTTATCTGCAACTTACCTGGCTGCTTCTTGCTCCTCGTGGCCCAACTGAGGGCTGCTGGGAGCAGGGGGCGGGGCTTGTTGCATGTGCCCGCCCCCTGGGCTCTTTACTGCCGGAGCTCCGCTCCTGTGTGCTCCCATACGAAATGACCCCTGTGGACATCTATCGAAATATATTTAGGACTCGGACCTACAAGCTGACTATTGTGGGACAGCCTGACCAGTGTGGCTGAAGACTCCTCTGGAGTCGAGGAGCCACATGCAGCTAGCTCTGAACCAGCTAAAGTTAGTGGATTTGAGATACAGGAGCCTCAAGATTCATTGCCAGCAGCTGACCTTGACCCAACCAGGCACAGCTCTGAAGTAGCCGAGGAGGCACAGCTGCAGGAAAGGAACCCACCAGGCTCCCCTTCATTAATTGAGCAAGGGGAAAAGCTTCAACAAGACTTAAGGACATGCAGAGAGAGTGCTCGCCTCTTGGCTCGGTGCCAGCTGCTGTGTATCAGGCTTGCTAAGGAATGCCTTTATAAATCAGACCTGGAGAACTGCAGATTGTGGAGGCAACTTGTCACAACCCTGTGAACTTCCCGACCACAACTCTGGACTCTGCCTGCCTCCTGTGACCTTTGGGCAGACCCTCGACTCTGCTTTTCAGACCTGCCTGAACCTTGCCGATCAACGACCTTAGAGTACCTTGACTCTGTTTTCCTGAACAACCCATGAACTCTGACTGATGCGAAGACTCCTGACCAGCCCCGTAGCTAGGGATTTGGGGGGGAGGGGGCCTTGGGGGGGCACCAGCTAATTAAATCAAAGGCTCCAGGGCAAGGGGGGGTCTGCTTGGCGCGCCCCCACCCAGCCCCCATTAGAGCCTTCCTCTGAGGCGATCCAGGATCCCAATGTTAATAGACTGTTAACAGCGCCACACACTAAGGTTCCTCAGAGGTCTAGGAACGTTGAAAAGGAGAACGGGGATTAAGCGTCCTTCCTCACTCCTTCCCTGAGCCGGCGATCTCTTCTGAAGCCTGGCACAGAAAATCCAACAGGGGGAGCGAACTGCTGCAGTGGCTGCAATCTGACCAATGTGTGTGTGACTCGGTCAACCACCGGTTGCTGCTGGGTCCTAAAGAGACTCAGCTCATCGTAGATGGGCTCAACAAGGGAGAAGCCAGCTCATATTCGTGAGTGCAATGCTGTAACTGTGTGACAGGCCATTAGGGGGAGGGGGCCCAGGGGGGAGGGAAAGCCGAGGCTCAGGGAGTGGGGCCCATAAAAATCACGAGGAGGCTGGGCTCCGCGTGCCCCGCGGTAGCTACGGGCCTGCTCCTGACTGTGATTTAGCTCTGTTGCTGTGCTTTGCCTGTATTCCAGGCCTTACGATGACTAAAGGGGCCCTTGATCTGTCGGAACTAGCCAAGGTAGCATCTAGGATAACCGCCCCCGTTTGTAGTCTACTGTGGAGCAGGTGAATTAAGGAAACAGCATAGCAGAACAAAAGGGAACTGACCTGTACAATGATACACATGAGAACCACGACCCTATTACAATTTATTGATTTCACTCTCGTTTATAATTTATCATGATCTCTGGAGAAGGAAAAAGCAGTAGGCTGTCTCGCTCGTCCTCACAATGATCCCGTAAGTAGACAGTTTCTATTCTTACTTTACAGACAGGGAACTGAAGTGGAGGGAGAAAGGTCTAACTCTCCAAAGAATCCAGGCCCTGAACTGACAGAGGGATATAGACTGCTAGGTGGAGTGCTTCGTGCCATTCCCACCACTTCTTCGACCTGCATCAGAACGGGAATCCATACAATCATGGGAAATGGTGGTGCCAGCTTCTGTTGGACTGAATTCTCTTCTATTCACCACCTCTGTGGGAAGGCAGAACTGACTGCCTCCCAGCTGGGCTGCCAGACCAGACCGAAAAGGGGGCACATTTGTTGAGAGAGTTCTCATTGTGTGGTATCCCCCAGACGACAAACGTTCCAGGAAGCTGGCCACCAGGGAACTTGGGTGAGGAAGGGTATGGTGACATTCCCCCAGAAACGATTCCAGTTCAGGCAGGGAAGTAGCATTAAAAATAACCCAACCAACAAGGACAGGGCTGTCGTTTCCCTCTAGGCACTGCACGGAGTAGTCCAAAAACTGCTACCTAGTTAAATTGCAGGTAGGCCAAGAAAAGAACATTTTTAGAAGAACACACACGGTGTGTTTCGAAGAAGGCATCTGCAGATTAAAACGTTCTCTAAGGCATCCATTCTTGAGGCGGTCCAAGCCCGCAAGGTGACGAGGCTTAATGTGTCCGGAGTTGATAATCTGGAACAGAATGGTAGAAGACAACAGTGAGTTTGATGAGCCGCTTGGCTAGAAGGCCTTGTGGTTGGGAGAAGTTCTGCCTCTGAATGGAGCGACACTCTTTAAAAATCAACTGATCCTGTGCGATCCCAGCAAGGAGGAATACTCTTTCCAGAGCAGCTTTAGGAGGTCACTCGCCTCCTGTTTCTGGCTAGGAAAGGGGGAATACCGATGGCCTCCCATACAGGTCCCAGGGCAACCCCCACTCTGCCCAAAGACTTTGGGTATCTGAGGGACTTCCAAATAACAGACCGCAGCATTTGCTCCCATCCCACATTTATTATACTTATAAAGAAGAGGAAGAGGAAGATTTATACCCCGCCCTTCCCTACCCATGGGAGTCTCAGAGCGGCTTACAAACTCCTTTCCCTTCCCTTCCGCTCCCCACAACAGACACCCTGTGAGGCCGGTGGGGCTGAGAGAGCTCTGACAGAAACTGCTCTTGAGAAGAAGAAGAGGAGATTGGGTTTATACCCCGCCCTTCACTACCCAAAGGAGTCTCAGAGCGGCTTACAAACTCCTTTCCCTTCCCCTCCCCACAACGGACACCCTGTGAGGTAGGCGGGGCTGAGAGAGCTCTGACAGAAACTGCTCTTTTTCAAGGACAGCTGTGCCAGAACTACGGCTTGTCCACGGTCATCCAGCCAGGTGCAAGTGGAGGAGTGGGGAATCAAACCCGGTTCTCCCAGATTAGAATCCGCGCACTTAACCACGACACCAAACTGGCTCTCGACCACTACACCAAACTAGCCACATACCAACATACCTTAATGAACACCTTCTCCCTCATGAGCTTAACCCCCAGGGATGCCAGACCCCGACACACACACACCCTGGTGGTGGCGGGGGCTGCCCACAGTCAGACTCCACCTCTCCACCAGCTGGCAGGTGGGGGGAATTACCCCCTCAAAAAGGGACAAACACCCAGCATTTCAGCGACACATCTACGTGACCCGGAAGTGACATTGGGGGCAACGCTCTGGTTTTTGGGCAAAACCTGTAATTCTACCATGGAGCTTTGCCCCAAAACCAGAGTGTCGCCCCTCGATGTGCCTACGTCACTTCCAGGTTCTTTTTTTTATTATTCATCTTTATTAATTTTAATTTAATGTCTGTGTTGCTGCAATCTTGAGTGGGCTGTTCGGGTGTGTATCTGTAAGCTGCAAACCTACGATGACGCAGCAGCGGCAGAACTGGAATAAGCTGCAGAAGACAGCCAGTTCCACTGCGGGCCTGAGAGAAGCCCTCCGGGGGCCTCATCCGGCCCCCGGGCCACATGTTTGACACCCCTCCCCATAGTCTACCCTCCAAAGCATCAGTGGTGGGCCAGGAAACAGGGGAGGGCAAATCTAACGCGGAAAGGGAAGTCTAGTATCTTTATGCTCCTTGCCAACTCAATTCCAAGTTATCCAATCTTGGCAGTCTTGCCCACTTACCCCCGCTCTGGGTGATGTAGCGGACCCATGGGAGAGCCTGATACCCACTTTTCTCTATGATCTTCATGTACCGCACCTGAGGGGGGGGCAGAAAACAGGGAAATGGGAAACAATCGCCTCCTTTCAGTCCTCCAGCACCAGTCACTCGGGCTGGGTAGTACCTCCAAAACCAGCAAGCGGCTGATCGACACACACGCTGTCCACCTTTTCCACTCCATCGAAGGAGGTACAGAAAATTAAACAGAGCCTGCATTGCATGTGGGATGCTCGTCACAGAGAACGATCACAGACTCACAAAGGGCCCTACATCTAGAACAACCCGCTGCTCAATGCGGGATCAGCCTAGACCAGGGGTGGCCAAACTTGCTTAACGTAAGAGCCACACAGGATAAACGTCAGACATTTGAGAGCCACAAGACATGAATAAACATTACACGCTTTTGCTGGAAAATACGCAAATTTGAGGTGGCCAAAAATAATAACAAAAGCGGTAAACGCAGATCTTGATAATGATATTTATTTGTCCGATGATATTTGTTTGCTAATGATATTTAGCTTCCCCAGCCCCACCGCCGGGAGCCGCGCAATATGTGTGAAAGAGCCTCATGTGGCTCCCGGGCCACAGTTTGGCCACCTCTGGCCTAGAGCATCACTGACAAGTGTTTATCCAGACACTGCTTAAAGATTGGCAGTTGTCAGCTATGCTGCCATAATGGGTGGGGGTAGGATGCTTGCTTGCCCTATGTACCAAGTTCCGCTGCATTCCTTCTTTGCTTCTGTAACGCTTGCTTATCTATGGCCTTGCATGTGGTGTGTAGTGTCTGGGATTCTGGGAACCGTGGGAGCGCTTTCGGTTCTCAGCTTCGGCTCTAATGGCCTGGGGCTCCTTCTCCCGCGCGGGGGAATGTGGCCAATTGGCCTGAGGAAGGGGTGTGTGTGCATACGAATACCCTATATCCCATTATGCTTGTGGGGGCGGCGCCATTCTTAACAGTGACTTTGTTACTGCATCTATAGCTCTGCAATAAAGTATAACCTTTCTGATAAGCGTGTACTCAGTTGTTGGCTGTGGAATCTGACAGCAGTGAGGGGGCGCTCACCACCTCCCGAGGCAGCCGATTCCACTACTGCACAACTCTTACTGTCAAAAAGGTTTTTCTTAATATCCAGCTGGTACCTTCCCGCCCTTGATTTAAATGCATTATTGTGAGTCCTGTCCTCTGCTGCCAACGGGAACAGCTCCCCGCCCTCCTCTAAGTGACAGCCCTTCGAATCCTTCAAGACAGCCCTTCGGACCCCTCAAACCCCCCCCCTCCACCTCCTCCAGACTAAACATTCCCAAGATCAACAGACAAAAAACCCCTAAGATTCGAGATGGAAAAACCAGTTCTGGTCTTAAAGAAAGGAACACCGGCTTGATCGAGAGAGGCTTCCTTCGGGCGGAAACGCACCCCTTGAGTAGTCACCGTTGGGGCCTTGTAAGCTTTAGGGGTTGAGAAGAAGGGTGCAGCACCCCATTCCAAGCTGCAGTTGTATAAACACAAGGATTGGGTCCCTGACAATAAACCTTCTTTAGATAGTTATGAAGTTTATGGTTTCTATTTGCAACTTACATTTCCCCCCCCCCCGACTTCTCAGATGGCAAAAAGACGTTACCGTTCTAAGGTGCGACGATACACCTCTTCCTCCAATATGTCCCCAAAAGAATGCTAATATGAGCTGATGACAACTTGCTGGTGATCCCCAGCCCTAGGGAGGTCCGGCTGTCCTCGATCAGGAACGGGCAATCCTAGTCCCAAGCCTGGTTCCAAACCCCCTGCTATTTAGCCATTCATACTGCAGGAAGAATCCTCCCCAACCCAAGCTCCAGTTCTGCTTTTGCTTTCTCCCTTCTCTGTCTCTCTCTGGCCTTCTTGGTCCCGGCCCCGACCTGGTGGAACTCTCTGCCAATCGACACGAGGGCCCTGCGGCGGGATCTGGTGCAATCCCGCAGGGCCTGCGAGGCAGAGATGTTCCGCCGGGCTTTTGGTTGAGGGCAGCAATGGGAGGTTAAGAGACTGGCACCCCGTTTTCCTCTTCTGTGGCCCCCACATGCCCTGCCCTGTCGTACAGCACACTGGTGTGGCCGGCAAAGGGTGATTTTCTTACTACCATCTTGGACTGGTTTTTAGTTATTGATCTATTGTTGGTTAAATTTACCTATTTATTGATTGTGTTTTAAATATTTTATAAGGTTGTAAATCACCCAGAGCCCGCTTGTAGGTTGGGTGATTCATAAATTCAGTACAAGCGCCGCCACCTCCACCACCTCTTCTCTCTCTCATTATTTGCCTTTTTTTGGGAGCATTTTACATTTCATAACTATACTAAAGCATATGATGTTATACGTTAAAACTGAAATGATACCCTTGGTTTTCTTAAGGCAGTAAAATCAGGGGTCATTTCCTGCAGGAGCGCACAGGAGCGGAGCTCCGTCAGTAAAGAGCCCAGGGGGCGGGCACATGCAACAAGCCCCACCCCCTGCAGCCCTCAGTCAGAGCAAGAAGCAGCCAGGTAAGGTGCAGAGCCCACCCACAGCG
>NW_015171653.1:56590-63918 GCF_001447785.1 Gekko japonicus
ATCCAAAAGAGTCCAGTGGAGCCTGAGCGGTGGGTGTTGCCTTCTGACACACTTCCAGTGATGTCAGGGGTGTGTGGCATATGCAAATAAGTTATGCTAATGAGTTATGCTAATGAGCTCCTGCACCTCTTTTTCTAGGAAATGACCCTTGAGTAAAATAATTCTAGGTTTCATTAGAAAGTATTGCATTCCCCACCCACCCCCAGTTTTCCCTCCAAACCCAATCAGTGTCTTCAAAATGTACAAGTCTCAAGCTACGGTTAGCATAACAGGGCGACGTAGTCCCAATCTTGTTTATTTATTGTCTTTAGTGTGTTTTTGCAGCCAGAGACATAAACAGCAATTCAAGTCCCAATCTATCTTTTCAGATTTACGGCGACCATCAAGTAGGCTTACCAAATGCCGGTGGGGGATCTGCAGCTCTTTACAGGATCCCTGCCGCGGGGGACGGTGATACGCGGTGCACCCGCCGTCGCCAGGATGTGATGCTACGCGGGGCTGTAAGCCTACCTTCATCTTGGAGTTCAGCTGGAGGCTTCTTGGACCACCAACAGAAGGAAAGAGATGGACTTTGGGTGTGACAAGCTGTGAAGGAGGGAAAAGTTAATTGTTTGGACTTGAAAAGATCACTGTTCTATTCTGTTACTAAGGTCTATGGTTTGTTACATGATATGATGTTTAGTGAAAAGTAAAAAAAAAATTATTCCCTTTAAATTATTGCAAGATTTAGTCCAAGTTTTGCCTCCCAGAACCCACAAACTGAGGTCACATCTCTACTGATAACTGTCCACCAGACAAGTGCCAAAAGACGGAAACAGGTAGCAGTAGCTGTATTTTGGAAGAACAGTTACACAAACCTGCCTACAGCAGTAATTCACAAGGGAGTTAGTTTCAGAGGCTAGCCGGGTTGGTCCGCACTAGAAGAGCTGGATTCGAGCCCAGTCGCCACTTAGAGACCAACAAGATTTTCAGAGTAGGATCTTCTCAGCTTGGAAATCTCCATTTCTACTCTGCTCGCATCTGACGAGGGGAGCTTTGACTCTTGAAAACTTATATCCTGGAACTCCGATTGGTCTCTAAGGTTCTACAGGACATGAACCCAACTCATCAAAGGAGGTTCATCTCTTACTGTATTTCCTGCTCTTCACCATCTATATACTTTTCCCCACTATCTGCGGATCGCTAAACCCGCAGATGGGGGGCACATGGAGGCTAAAGAGATTTTCCAGCAAACTTGGGGTACAAGTTTACATCTCCCCAAAGTTTAGGGGGAAGTTTACATCTCCCCAAAAGTAAAAGAGAGAGCTGTGGCAGGGCTTGGCAGTGGTGGCCACAAGAGAACCCAGTGGCCGTGAGCCACATGGGGCTCGCTTGCCGCTGTCTGGCAGGGAAGAAGCTTCGAGGGGGAGATGGTGGCTGGGGGCCGTGCAGGGCTCACCACCATTGCCGCAGTCAGGGGGAGAACCCCCAGCAGGCCCAGTGGCTGGGGGCTGTGCAGGGCTTGCTGCCCCCATTGTTGTCAACCGGGGGGGAGCCTTGGGGAGCCACACGGGGCTTGCCGCCATTGATAGTGGGTGAGAGCCATGGTGGCCCCAAGTATTACAGCAGCCATAGGGGTAATTAAGATGGGGAGAGGATTCACCCCCTGAGTATCGCGGGTCCCCACGAGTATCGCGGGTCCCCACTTGTTCTGCACTATTTGATGTCAACTATTCTAAGCCTGATGAAAACCTCTCCCCAGGTAATAGCTAGCTGTTCCTAACATTTTAATTCAACCCATGCCACACGGAGTCGGAGCCTCGCCGTCAAATCCATCCCAGCGTATATTCCACCCAACCCATACAACAGCCTCTTCGCCACACAGAAAGCGTGGCCACTCTTATATCTCCGCTTCTGATCCATCCGGCTCACCTGAATCCCAGAGACTGTGAAGTACGGGATCTCGAACCGGACTGAGATGGGTGGACGGCCCTCCAGCTCCTCGTTTTCGACGCTGGGAAGTCCAAAGTGAGCCCGCATCAAGTATTCCTTGCCACCCTGTAGAGCCAGATGCAAGAGAGGATTGAAGACTTTCTGATCAATATCACAACAGAGACAAGTGAAGGTTATAGCATAAGACCTAGGATCAGAAATGAACTTCCACACCTCAGAAAATGGCAAGGAAATCCAGTGCCCACATTCTTGTAAATGTCCTTCAGTGGTACCTTAAGTTCCATTTTGGAAGCAAGGTGGGTGGGGGGAATCTAATGGGAAGCCATTTATTTGCTCTTATAGTACGACCAGGCCTGTAGCTTTTGGGGGCTCTGCCCCCTTTTTTAAAGTCACAGCCCCACAAGAATTTCTCCTGTAAATGCTTTTTTTCAAGTTTAAAAACATTTTTAAAGGGTGCGTGCTCCTTTAAGCAGAGTGGGGTGCTGTAGCTGACTAATTCCCACACTGAGCAAAAGGGTTGGAGTAGGTGACCTCTAGGATCCCTGCTAACTCTGGGTCAAAAAACTGATCTCCTTTAAGTGAGTTTTTCTGCCTGTTAGTTTTCTTGACTATAGAAGTCATCGCCCCCACCTGCCGGCTTGTTATCAGAATTGTTGCTTAGGCTGGCAGATGTGATTAACTTGCAGCAGCTGGGAACTGTCATCTAAAGTGGTTGACAGCTTGCAATTTAGAGATCTATCCTGATGACAGCTCTCCATTGGCTAAATGGCTTCTCTTTCTGCACTGAGAACTTTGGCCCCATCAGAAAAAAAAAATCTGCCCCACAAGCCACAAAATCCTGGCTAGGGGGTCTGAGTACAACCCTCAGTGGAAGTCCTGACCAGTGTTCCCTCTAAGCTAAGTTAAGCGTGAGCTAGCTCACAGTTTTTTAGCCCCCAGCTCACACATTTTTGTCTTGGCTCAGGAAGGATGGCTCCAGGGCAAACTAATTTACGCAGTTGTCGAATCGCTCGCTCACAACTTTAACGCCAGCAGCTCACGAAATAGAATGTTTGCTCACAAGAGCCCACAGCTTAGAGGGAGCATTGGTTCTGACCCTGCCTAACTGTTTTCCTACGCCAGAGGCACCAACAGACCTATAGGGCTACTGGTCCCTGCCTTAGAATGGCCCTCTAGCATAGGGGTCCCCAACAGGGCCCCCGTGGGCGCCATGGTGCCTGCCGACACCTTCCTTAATGGCCTCCGAGTGTTTTTAGAAAAAGGGCGGGTCAGGTGGCACTTTTATCCAACGGGGCTTCTCGTTGGTTGCGCAGATTAGAAACAACTGCTTTAGCAGCAGCTGTCTCCACTGCCTGACAAAGGAAGCTGTGTGTAGGCCAGAAAACGTTTTTAAACGTGTCCATTTTAAAAGGCACCCTGTTAAACACAGTCTCTGCCCGAAAGGCTGAGGAGCTACTTTTAGGCTGATTTCTCACTAGAGCCAGCCACTGTGTCATTGGCTCTCCCACCTGCAGCAGCCATTTTGTGATGGCGCCCACTCTGTGCCACAATCCCAAAGGTTCCCACGGGCTCAAAAAGGTTGGGAAACACCCCCCCCACACACACGCAGCACCATTCCTGTGATGAGACAGCAACTCAGGAGGACCCCCTTAGGGAAGACCGGCTGGCTCACCGGGAAGGACTTGATGCTCCAGATGACAACGTTCTTCTCAGGCTGATATTTTGCATTGCCGATGCTGGTTTTGAACTTGGGAGAATCGGCGTCGCTTGGGACGGGCACAGCTATCTCGACACCGTTAGCCACCGACTGCTTCTTGAACTGGCCCTTCGCCTTTTGAAAGTGGAAGAAGAAGAGATTGGATTTATACTTCACCCTTCACTACCCGAAGGTGTCTCAGAGCGGCTCACAAACTCCTTTCCCTTCCCCTCCCCATGACAGACACCCTGTGAGGTAGGTGGGGCTGAGAGAGCTCTTGACAGAAAACGCTCTTTTTCAAGGACAGCTCTGAGAGAACTTATAACTGACCCAAGGTCACAACAGCGACTGCATGTGGAGGAGTGGGGAATCAAAACCCGGTTCTCCCAGATTAGAGTCTGTGCTCTTAACCAGTGACACGTGGTGGAGACGTTGGACAAGATTGGAGGGCGTTCGTCAGAGGAACTCACCTTAACCATAATCTCGACTCGGCTGTGAGAGAACCTCTCAATGACCGACTCAATCCAGATGAGAGGCTTCACCTTCGGAGAGAGACAGAAAAACAAGCGGTGGTCAGTAGCGTAGGGCAGGATCCTTCAGCAAGTACCAAGAGCGATCCCCACTGAAAAATAGGTTTCAGAAGTGGCTAAGGGTAAGCTGATGAAGTTGTGAATACAGCCTTAGAAGGTCCACTCCCTCAGTCAATCCTGTACCCTCAAGCAGCCACTCCAGAGCAGCCCAGGATCGGGCCCCTAACAATCAGACAGTATTCATCTCGCTACGAGCATCACCTTGCTCATACCAGCACTGAGCTTCTCTTGCCAAGTTGTCGCCCACTCACCCAATCTGCAGAGATCTTAGAATCAAAGAGTTGAAAGAGACCTCCAGGGTCATCTAGTCCAACCCCCTGCAAAATGCAAGAGATTCACAAATACCTCCCCCTCCACACCCGCAGTGACCGCTGTTCCACACCCAGAAGATGACAAAAAAACCCTCCAGGATCCCTGGCCAAACTGGCCTGGAGAAAAATGGCTTCCTGACCCCAAAGTGGCATTTCCCTGGGCATGTCATAAAGGGCCACAAGAACTAAGCACTGAGGCAACCTTTCGGGCCTTCCCTTTACACAATCTGCCTAAGTTCACAGAATCCCCATTGCTGTCAGATGGCCATCTAGCCTCTGCTTGAAAACCTCCAAAGAAGGAGAGCCCACCACCTCCCGAGGAAGCCTGTTCCACTGAGGAACTGATCTGTCAGGAAGTTCTTCCTAATGTTTAGCTGAAAACTCTTTTGATTTAATTTCAACCTGCTGGTTCTGGTCCGACCTTCTGGGGCAACAGGAAACAACTCCGCACCATCCTCTAGATGACAGCCCTTCAAGTCCTTGAAGATGGTTCTCGTATCCCCTCTCAGCCGTCTCCTCCCCAGGCTAAACATACCCAGCTCCTTAAGCCTTTCCTCATAGGACTTGGTCTCCAGCCCTTCACAATCTCCCCCGGTTCTCACCATCTTGAGTAATTTGCTAGCATCTGCCAACTCGGCCGTTGCACTGCTCACCCCCAGCTCCAGATCTTTCAGGAAGAACAAGCACGTGAGGCCACACTAAGCATGGCCTTCTTCTCCCCACAGAGAGAAGCATGGCCTCCTTCTCCCCACAATCAATCACCTGTGTGTTCAGCCGATAGGACATGAGCTCGAAATCCCCATCGGGTGGGACGAAGGAGATGGTGCGGTCGTTGTCGAAACGCGACAGCCGCACACACTGGTGGAACTTGACGTCCTCCAGCTCCACGGATTTGTTTTTCCCACCTGGAAGTCAGCATTGGAAGAGGAAGCCGTTAGAAGGGGAGAGGCGCAGCTTTGATAAGGAGAGAGCAGTCACTCACGTAGCCGGGAAGTGCTAAAGACAGTTGGGATCACGTCCAGTAGACGCTTTAGAGACCAACAAGACTATTGGCGTATAAGCTTTCAAGACTCATATCTCCCTTCATCAGATACAAGTGGGAATGGAGATCCCTGAGTCCTCATATCCCAGTCGGAAGGTGGGAGGGGCTGTTATTTTCTTCCATATGTGGTGGAGATGTGGAAAACTTTATAACTATTGGAGGATGGTACAGAAGTTAATGTGGAGCTGCGGTGGCTCAAGCTGTGGAAGGTCGGTAGTTCAGCAGTTCGAGACCCCGATGCCGCATGACAGAGTGAGCTCCCGTCTCTAGTTCCAGCTCCTGCCAACCTAGCAGTTCGAAAGCAAGAAATTGCAAGTAGATAAATAGGTACCACTTCGGAGGGAAAGGTAACAGCGTTCCGTGCGCCTCGGTGTTTAGTCATGCTGGCCACATGACCACGGAAACGTCTTCGGACAGCGCTGGCTCTTCGGCTTTGAAACGGAGATGAGCACCACAACCCTAGAGTCGGATTCGACTGGCTTTCGAGCAAGGGAACCTTTACATTTACTTACAGAAGGTAATATTAGATATAATGAACCTGAATTTGGTTTTAACTCCTGAAATAGCTTTATGAAATATAATTCCGGAGGTTTATAAGCAAAATGGTAAGTATATGTTGATATTTATTTTAACAACTGCTAGGATATTATTAGCTAAGTACTGGAAGCAGGAAAAACTTCCCACAAGAGGGGAAATAGAATTTAAATTACTGGAAATAGCAGAAATGGATAAATTAAGTTTAATTCTTCAAGGGAAGGATGACAATATATTTTTTGAAAGATGGGAACGCCTGTACAAATGGATTAACAATGCATGGAAAAAATAGGCTCAAACGTATATAAAGATAATTATATGTAAGTGGTAATTAAGTGGAAAACTGATAAATAAAATGTTAAAAAATATATAAATCTGCATATATTAAAAAGATGTCAGATGCAAATAAAAAAAGAAGGTGGGAGGGCTGTTACAAAGAAAAGAGTCTTTCAAGAAGGAGGAGGAGGAGGAGATTGGATTTATACCCTGCTCTTCACTCAGAGTCCCAGAGAGGCTTACAATCTCCTTTCTCTTCCCTTCCCCACAACAGACACCCTGTGAGGTAGGCGGGTGTCAGCAAGCTGCCATGGTGATCTGTGTTACTTGTCCCTGTACAGTTGTTCCAACCCTCCCCCCTCTCTTGCTAGCATATATTTATTCTGCTGTAATGCCTAAGACTGATAACTGGAGGATGTGAGGTGGGAGTACGCTGAATGCCAGCTTGTTGAAGGCAAATGCGGAAATGACCTCAGAGTTGTTCTACTCAGACTGGCAGTGGCTCTCCAGGGTCTTGGGCAGAGGTGGTTTTTCTTCCAGATCACCTATTGTCTGGTCCTTTTAACTGAAGAGCCGGGGATTGAACCTGGGATCTTCTGCGTGCCGAGCAGAGGCTCTACCGCTGAGCCACGGCCCTCCCTTAGCAGCAATTCCAGGGTTTAAGGTGGAGGTCTTTCGCATCACCTACCCCCTGAACCTTCGAGCTGGAGATGGCAGGGACTGAACCATGTCAAGCTGCAGCTGTCCCATGATTATTAATTAATTAATTAATTCATTCATTAATCACATTCAATTTCTCGGCCACCCTTACCTGAGAGCGGGGCTCAGGGTGGCTTACATCAAAGGTAAATACAGTACAACTGAATTGAAACAGCATTAAAATACTTTTAAAATGTCAGAAAAACAGCACTAAATCCAAAATGATGGTAAATTTCCACCAGCCCCCC
>NW_015171654.1:0-3956 GCF_001447785.1 Gekko japonicus
TTCAGTATAAGGCAGAGGGGAGACATAAACCTCTGATCTATATTACCACCCATGGCTCTGTTTTTAGCCAGATTGCATCCTGGAATATTAATCCATTGTAGGCTGTTTTGCACTATCTTCACGCTCCGTATCTCAGCACTAGAGCTAATATGATTTCAAGGAAAAGAGCTGGAAAACCTGGGAGGCTCCAGCTCGTATAAGATATATTATTTTCAATACAATACAAAAATAAACATTTGCATAAAGTAAAAGAGATATTTAGTAATAAACTGGACAAGAATAAAAACAAATTGAAATGTCATGAAGAGACCTAGCAGAGGCTTCAAAAATACAAAAGGTCTTGATAATAGTGATTATTGGGGAGAAAATCCCCATTAGACAAGTACGCGAGCACTGGAAACCAAATGGCTTGAAATGTGCGTAGACGGCCACCCATGGAGAGCACAGCATTCTTGGAGAAAATATTCCCATAATCTGTTTTTCCAGTTATTCAGGGAGGGGGCAGCTTTGTCTTTCCATTTTTGGGCAATCACAAGTCTCGCAGTAGCAAGTAAAGGTAAAGGTAAAGGTTCCCTTGCTCGAAAGCCAGTCGAATCCAACTCTAGGGTTGCGGTGCTCATCTCCGTTTCAAAGCCGAAGAGCCAGCACTGTCCGAAGACGTTTCCCTGGTCATGTGGCCGGCATGACTAAACACCAAGGCGCACAGAATGCTTTATCTACTTGCAATTTCTTGCTTTCAAACTGCTAGGTTGGCAGGAGAGTAGCAAGTAGCGTAGCAATTAATGAAGTTTTTTTAAAAAACAACCAAATAAGGTGGTCAGCATTCTCCCAGTAACCAGTAATCTTGTTCAAAAGGACTGTGCTTGAAATATAACTAGGAGGTATAAATAAACACAGCCTCTGTGGATCAGACTCCACCAAGACCTACGTCCCATGCAAATGACTTCCCTTGCAACGTTCTTTAAAGTGCGGTGCTCTCTGCACCAGCAGCCTTGTGATTGTGCTATTCGGCTTGGGGGGTGGTGGTTTGGCTGAGGTTGATTCTCAAAGAAGCATGACCACCTCTGTTGCAATTGCACTTTTAATGCTCTTCCCAGCATGTAAGTTCTGGCTGTTCCTTCCACAGGAGAAATAAGACACCAGTGGTTCATGAGTTCTCAGTGAACTTAGAACCCCATGCTTTAATTGGTTTAATTGCAATAGGCAGATGCTGTGGGTGAATTCAGGCTGCCGAACTCACCTAGCCGTCTCTCTTCATACCCTGTCTCCTTAACCTTGCTTCAGTTTCCTTCTTACAGGTGTTTGCTCCCAGATTAAGCTGGAGGAATCAGAGGGAGGCCTCAAACCCCCAGGAGATGCCTTCCGGCTGACCTGCACTGCCTCTGGATTTTCCGTCACCAGTTACGGGGTCAACTGGCTGCGCCAGCCGACTGGGAAGGGCCCTCAGTGGATGGGCATCCAGTGGGGAGGAGGGAGCCTTGACTACAATGCCGCTTTAAGGTCACGCATCAGCATCACTCGGGATCCAGCCCAAAACCAAGTGTATCTGCAAGTTAACAATGCTGCAGTGGAAGACAGTGGGACCTATTACTGTGCCATTCGGTATGCAACAACAGCTGCACAGTGGCTGACTGGAACCCGCCAGCCATGCAGAAACCTGCAGGCCCACGAGCTGAGAACAGCTGTCATTTCTCTGGGGCTCAGAGCCCTGCAGAAACCTCAAGCAAGCCAGTCAGGTGATCTGTGGTGTGTTCGGGATGCAAGCCTGAAGAAAGGGAGACTCCGATGGGAAAAATAATGCTGAGCCAGGGAGGACTTCTAATACTGAACAGTAGCAAGTGCACATTCTAAAGCTCTTTGTGGCATAACTTAGCAACATTGCATAAATTAAATTGCATTACCTAGATCAGTAGCAAGCAATGCTCCCTCTAAGCGGTGGAGTCTTGTGAGCAAAAATTCTACATTGTGAGCTCCTGGCATGAAAGTTGTGAGCGAGCCATTTGGCTGCTGCATAAATTGGTTTGCTCTGGAGCCATCCTTCCTAAGCTAAGACAAAAATGTGGGAGCCGGAGGCTAAAAAACTGTGAGCTAGCTCACACTAACTCAGCTTAGAGAGAACACTGGTAGCAATATAGAATGGGAGGGACTTGGCTTGACAGCAGCACATGTGAAAGGGATCTAGGTGTTCTGGTTGATCACAAGCTAAACATGAGCCTGCAGTGTGATGTGACTGCGAAGAAAGCTAATGCAATCTTAGGATGCATTAACAGTAGCATTGTGTCCAGATCAAGGGAGGTGGTAGTTCCGCTCTATTCTGCTATGGTCAGGCCCCACCTGGAGTCCTGAGTCCAGTTTTGGGCACCACATTTTAGGAAGGATGTTGACAAGCTTGAGCGTGTCCAGAAGAGGGCAACCAGGGTGGTGAGAGGGTTGGAATCCAAGTCTTATGAGGAAAGGCTGAAAGAGTTGGGTATGTTTAGCCTGGGAAAGAGAAGGCTTAGAGGGGACATGATTGCAGTCTTCAAGTATTTGAAGGGCTGTCATGTAGAAGATGGAGCAGATCTAGTCTCTCTTGCTCCGGATTACAAGACTAGATCTAATGGGTGGAAATTACAAGGGAGTCGTTACCGGCTAAATATCAGGAGAAATTTCCTAACTGTAAGAGTGGTTGAGCAGTGGAACAGTCTGCCTCAGGAGGTGGTGGATGCTCCTTCACTGGACGTTTTCAAGTGGAGGCTGGACAACCATCTTTTGGGTATGTTGTAGGTATGTAGGGCTATCTTTCAGTATACTCCTGCAGAGTGCAGGGGGTTGGACTAGATGACCTGGAAGGTCCCTTCCAATTCTAACATTCTATGATTCTAAGTGCACATTCTAAAGCTCTTTGTTCTATAAATTGGAAAGTGACACCTTACTCAGGGTGCAAGAAGGGTGTCTGTGGCCCAGGCCACAGTCCGCACAGAGAAGAATTTGTTGCTAGGTCCTGTATACAAATTGATCATGGCACCTTCCCATTCCCAACACTTGAGTCTCAAAAGGCTTTGATCCATGAAGAACAAAAGGATGAGGGGCAGTCAGATACAGAAAGGGGCCACCAGAGAAAATAGCTTCAGGTGACCTGCACTCTGTGTGTGTGTGTGTGTGTGTGTGTGTGTGAAGTGCCATCCAATCAGCTGATGTATGGCAACCCCAGCAAGAAGATTTCAAGGGAACTGAGAAGCAGAGATTGCCATTGCCTTCCTCTGTAGAGTCTTCCATGGTGACCCCCACTGAGCTGTCTCTGGATTCTTCCTCGGAAGCCTCTGAGGAAGAGCCTGGGAGACCCTTGCAGAGTAGATAACCTTGGTCCAACTGACCTAGAATTTGGTCCTGAGGAACCTGCAGTGGGAGCTCCTCCAGAACTTGCCCCTGAAGAACTCACAGTGGGAGCTCTCCTGCCAGACTTTCCTTCTGTCCCCCCAGGTTCCAGGGCAACTGAGCACCAATCCAGGACTTGATCCACAAGCCCACCAGAATCTGCCTCCACCCACAGTAGTGACAGAGGCAGAGGGCTTATGCCAATGTAGCCCCGCAAAGATGCAGAGTCAGGCTGGCAGCCCATGATCTACCACTTGGACCAACTCATGGTGGATGTTATTCTTTGCAGGATTCTGGCCCCAGTTAAGCCTGGACAAAATGAGTCCCAGCAGGTGCTGCATCCAGAGCAGGTGGAGTTGCTGTCCTCATCCATGCAATCTCCAGAAACTTTCACCCGCCTTGCGTTTTGTCATTGGAAGCTATGGTTGTCTGTGGCTGGCATCACTCATCCAAAGTAAAGCTAGGAGCTTGAAGGTTGACCTATGCTTCAGGATGATGATGGGAGTTGCTGCGCTGAAAATGAAGGGGACTGGGACATATTGGCCCAGGTTATTTCCAGACCCCCCTCATGTATTCATTTACTTTACAACCAGCACTCT
>NW_015171654.1:4049-29925 GCF_001447785.1 Gekko japonicus
GCTTCCAGCAGCCTGTTTATATTGCATCTGTAGCTGGAGGAGGAAGGATTCATGCAAATCCCCCCCCCAAGGAGCTGAGGGAAATCCTCTTTGAGTCCCTCTTATTTAGGATCCTCATTTTCTCCTCAGTTCAGCGCCTCAGATTTCCTGCCAAACTAAGCGAGATTTTTTAAATCATATCATGAAATTAATTATATTTCTCTTCGTATTCTTGGTGACCACTCCAAGATGTAAGCATACGCTCTATGAGAATTTTAGAAATATTGGTTTAGTTACACCTACAATTACATGATGTCCTGAATTCATTGCAATGTTCTCTTCTCCCAAGGGGCCTTTTCGGATATTCAGCTGGTATCCTCTGGGCCAGGAACAGTGAAACCCGGAGAGAATCTTAGCCTGGTCTGTAAAGTGACAGGATACTCCATTTCTTCTGCCGACTATGCTTGGAGCTGGGTCCGACAGCCGCCTGGGGAAGGTCTGGAATTTGTTGCGAGAATACACCCTTATGCTGGGAGCAAGTACTACGCCTCTTCTCTCCGAAGCCGCGTCACCATTTCTGCAGACACCTCCAAGAACGAGTTCTCCCTCCAGCTGAACTCCCTGACAGCTGCCGACTCTGCAGTGTATTTCTGTGCTCGAGAGGCACAGTGAGACAAGGTCCATTGGAGGTTCATCAAAAAAGGGGAACACACATTTCTGGTCAAATTTACTGTTAGATGTACTAAGTGCAGTGTTGGAAAACAAGGCTAGGGTAATTACAATTCCAGAGTAAACGCAAAATAGAGAAAAGCATATATTCTGCCATGGGGTGAAGCATGAACTGTTGGGCCTCACCAAGGTCCTTCATTTCTCCCCCCCCCCCCCCTCAAAAGCAGCACAAATGGAATGGGCATCCCCTGCTAACTGCCTCTATTATCTAGGAGACTAAGATATACCACCTGTAAACATGGAAGTTCTAGTCTATCATTGTAACTATTGATAGACCTCAGCTTTGAAAGGAGTGTGGAGAGGTTTATAACTCCTCTCTGGTTTGTATATTAATTGTTATTCTGGTACTTTCTGGGAGCCTGATAGAGTTCTAGCACAAAGAAAGATTTATGACAACTTAGATAATTGCCGGAGGAATTATTTCGGCAGATCTGAGCTCAGAATAAATGGCATTGCAAATCCCCTGTCGAATGTTTGCCCGCATCTCTGGCAAAGACCAATAGGGAACCATCTAGGCCTGACTAATTCCCATGTGCCATCCCATTTCCTGGGATAACTTTGTGGAAGGAAATGACAGTAGAACCACTTGGAGGCCATGGCATAAACATGACCTCTGAAGATGCCACTTGTAAGCCGCCTTGAGCCCGCATTGCGGGGAGGGCGGGGTATAAATTGAATTAAATAAATAAATAAAATAAATAAAATGGCTGTCAGGAAACTCTCTAGTACAAGCTTAAACTCTCCTTAACCAAAAGGTGGCAGCAAAGATGGCCACAAGCTCCTATGTCTTAAGCAATTCCCCATCTTTGGTCAGAGCCTGCATGGGAGTGTTCCTGGGAACCCCACGTTCCTCACTGTGAATTCTGCAGTGGAAGAACAGTGAACAATCACAGAAAGATGTGATAGGTCCAGTCCTGATGCTTGGACAACCCTCCCTCCAGACATGTGCTGACTCACTTTCTCATAATGAAAGCTTTGAGAGTTACACTTCAAAGTGGATCCAGCAGCCTCCTGGGGGAAAGGCCTGGAATGAATAATAGAGGTGGAAATGAATGCCTTCATTCTCCTTTTCCTCCTCCTCCCGCTCCCAGGTAGGTGCCTCCTAAAAATCTCCTTTGGTCTTTCACACCTCAGCAAATGTTGATATTGTGCTTTTAGGCAATATGCTTTTAGGCAACGAAATCCCCTTGATTTCCTTGGTGTTAGATTGCCCTTGTGTTGTGGCTAAAGTGGAGAGAATGAATGTTTCAGGTATCGATATTCTGGCTTGACTCTTGCTTTCTTTGTCTCTTCAAGGAGTTTCCTCTGACTGTGATGAGTGGCTCTGTAATTTGGACCTAGGTGATGAGTCTGACTGTTATATTGCTGAGCATCATGGCCAATGTTCCCTCTAAGCTGTGGAGTCTTGTGAGCAAAAATTCTACTTTGTGAGCTACCGGCATTAAAGTTGTGAGCAAGCGACTTGGCTACTGCATGAATCAGTTTGCTCTGGAGCCCTCCTTCCTGGGCTAAGACCAAAATGTGTGAGCCGGAGGCTAAAAAACTGTGAGTTAGCTCACACCAACTCAGCTTAGAGGGAACACTGATCATGGCTGTTATCCAGCTCCAACTGCACCTGTTGAAGCTTATCGGTTTGATGCTCCTCCACTTCAAGTTACAATGCCACCGCCATTCCAGCTCCAGGAATCTGGGCCAGGAGAGGTGAGAATGGGCGAGACTCTCCAGCTGACCTGCATGGTTACCAGTGGTTCAGTCACCAGCAATGACTATTGGCACGGGGTTCGGCAGTCTCCTGGGAAAGGGCTGGTCTGAATGGGACTGGAGTGGGGAGCTGCTGCCACTCTGAGTAGACAATACTGACCTTGATGGATCAATGGTCTGACTCAGTATAAAGTAGCTTCGGGTGTACATGTGTGTACAAATCTTGAAACTCCTGTGTAACATTTAATTTGGTTCAGAGAAGGTGTGAACCCAGGAACCAAGTATCATTGTAGTCTCACCAGCTCTTTACCCCACTGCAGATTATGTAAAATTAATAACCCTGATGCCCTTGTATCCATCTTTTTGTTGAAACTATGCAGAGATTACCTATGCATGGGGTTTTTTTCCCCATTGCAGAACTGTTCTATTATTTTTCACTTAATCTTAAACCCACATCTGCCTTCCTCTAATATACTTTGCACTCAACATCCTGCAACACTTTCTTGCCGTATGTATGGAAACTGTGTATTTTCCAACTCGTGTATGGGGTAAACACAAAGAAAGACAGTCTTAACAGCTTAGTTATGCCCTTTTTATCCTGAGCTGTATGCAAATGTTGAACCAGCTTCCTGTTTAAATCAGTCCTATGCTCTCCCTAACCCAAGTTCATCCAGAGATACACACCCTTCTTTGCCTGACTTCCATTATTCTCAATCTGTCTCAAAGCCTAAGAAAGACATGATGATGTTTGGGCTTCGATTTGTTTTCTTTTTCATGCTCGTCAGAGGTGAATTCCCTTCCTTTAGATACTGAAGGCTGAGAGCTGTACGTACACAGCAGATTTGGTTAAAAAATGTTTTTTCCCCTTTCCAGATGTTCTGGCAGAAGTGCAGCTGGTAGAGTCCGGAGGAAATCTCAAAAAGCCTGGAGAGTCTGTCCACCTCTCCTGTCGAGCCTCTGGATTCACCTTCAGCAACTACTGGATGAGCTGGGTCAGACAGGCTCCTGGGAAGGGTCTGGAATGGGTGGCGCGGATAGCTACATCCTCAAGCTACATCTCCTACTCGGATCTGGTGAGGGGACGCTTCACCATCTCCAGGGATGATTCCAGCAGCCTGCTGAAGCTGCAAATGAACAACCTGAAACCCGAGGACACAGCCGTATATTATTGTGCAAGAGACACAGTGAGAGGAAATGAATCTGCAGCCAGGCAAAAACTCGCCTTTCCTCCTGGCAGCTCTCCAATTTGATTCAGGTCCTAGAGTCCACCCGCTGAAGCAGTTATCTTCTCCAGGGGAATTTATCTCTGTAATCTATACCCCCTACACACAGGATTGTACCCCCACCCACCCCAGTAACACCATCATCAAGTTTTCTGATGACACCACTATGGTGGGGCTCATCTCTGGGAATGATGAGTCTGCTTATCGGGCGAGGTGGAATGGCTTTGTGTTTGGTACAGGGAAAATAATTTGATCCTCAACACCACCAAGACCAAGGAATTGGTAGTGGACTATAAGAGGAACAAAATGGACATCCAGCCACTGTTTATTGGTGGAGAACATGTGGAGAGGGTGGCTACTTTTAAGTTTTTGGGAGTGATTATTGAGTAGAACTTGACCTGGAGCGCTAACACCACTGCTCTGGTGAAGAAGGCCCAGCAGAGGCTCTTTTTTCTCAGACTTTTAAAGAAAAATAACTTGAGTGAGAAAATACTGATGTCCCTTCAAAGAAGAAAGACTTCTCTTAATCAGAAGAAGCATTTCATGTCAGACAATGTCTGAACACTCCCTGTTTGAACTGCTGCCTTCGGGTAGAAGATATAGGACAATTAAAACAAGGACAAAACAGATTAAAAACAGTTTTTATTCGAGAGCTATTATTGCTTTAAATGCTGTATGAATTGGAATTTGGGTGACATTGGTGGTTTAAGTTGCAATGTGAATCTTAAGGGAGTTATGGGATAGTTGTGAATGGTTGTGTGAGTATATATGAGTATGGTTGTAGATCACCGAATGATTGCATCTTAATTTCGTTGTACTATGTACAATGACAATAAAGTATGTTGTTGTTGTTGTTGTTGTTGTTGTTTGTTGTTGTTAATTCTGGGGAGTCTTCAGCTTCCACCTGGAGGTTGGCAACCCTAGCACTATTTCCGAACACATATCTACTACATAGAACCAAGACAGAAATTGCCAGGGCATGTGCTGTTGCTCTTTTATCCTGACGGTGGTGGTGGTGGAAAGTGCCATCAAGTCACTGCTGACTTATGGAGACCCTGTAGGGTTTTCAAGGCAAGAGACATTCAGAGGTGGTTTGCCTCTGCCTGCCAACCTGCCTCCATGTTATGAGCCTGGAATTCTTTGGAGGTCTCCCATCCAAATCTTAACCAGGGTGAACTCTGCTTAGCTTCCAAGGACTGACAGGATCAGGCTAGGCCAGGCAAGTGAGATCAGGTTTCTGTACATGCAAGGGCAGCTGCCAGTTTAAACCCCTCAGACACTTTCTTGTGTCCCTGCTCCATCCAGAGACACCTCCACCGTGTACTGTATATTGAGACTTTCCAGTAGGTTTCTTTCAACACAACAGGGGGAAGAACGATATTTTGGCTCCATTTTGTGTTCTAGTGGCATGTTTTGGAGGTGTCTTTTTAAATTTCTAATTATAGCGGGCAACGTAAGAGAAAATTACATTCTAGGGAAAGGGGGGGTAAAATCTCTCTGTATTTCTAGATGTCCAGTCAACAGAAGCAGGGCTGTAGCCGGGATTTTTTGTTTACTTCAGGGGGCATTTAAATAAAATGAAGGGGCACTGTGTCAGGAGTGACACGAGAGTAAAAGTTTTTTAAACTGACAAGAAATAGAGAGGGCTGGAGTAGGGAGCAGACGTGTCCTCTCAGTACAACTTGGCAGGAAGCCCTGTAGAGTTCGTGGGGGAGATCTTCAGAAAGTAGTAATGTCACCCTAGCTTCTTCCTTTATGGCAGACATGGGTGGCAGGTTCATTCCTCACAGCTGAGAAAAGGCAAATAAGGAAACACACTCACCACACCACTGCTCCTGTACAATAAGTCTGCCTGCCTTCTTGAAGGTTAGAAACCTATTGCCTAGTCCACAAAATCATGCACCCTGTGAGGGCTCATTGGGGCCACCAACTTGCAGCTCTCATAAGTTTGCCCAATAAGGGTGTCTAGCTGGCAGCCTGACCCCTGGAAAGACTGTCTACTAGGGATGTGCATTTGGTTCGTCCGAACCAAGTGCACCCCCGAATATGGCCCATTCAGACCCCTTTCAGGCTGCTGCAGGCTGATTCAGATTCTTTGTTCTGAATTGGCTTGCTGCCGAATTGCCGCTGAATTTCAGTGGCAATTCGGCCCCATTATATCCTATGGGCCATTGAAGTCAATGGCGAAAACATGGGGTATATTCTGGGGGCTGGAGGGGAGGGGGATGGGGCAACCTGTTTGAGGGCCCATAGAATTGGACCCCCTGGTCCAATGTTCTTCAAACTTGGTTGGTATCTTGGGCAGCGGCTTTAGCAGCTAACCTGTGACTTTGGAGCCTCTCCCTCAAACCCCCTCCCCTCCAGCTCCCATAATATACCCTATCTTTTTGCCATTGACTTCAATGGCCCATAGGATATAATGGGGCTGAAACTGACATTCGGCTGGCTGAAAGACTCCTGAATCCGTTCGTACTGCCAAAATGGACATGCAGGAGTCTTTATGCTGGCCGAAATTGATCCTGCCCAATTCGGCCAAATCTGAATTGGGCCAATTTTATTTTATTTTTGCACACCCCTACTGTCTACTATTCCTGTAGAGGTCAAATCTGGGTCCAAAAGACATCCATGTTCTTCCGCTGCTCATGAGACTGTCCTCCCCTCTTTCCTCCTCATATTTTGGTCCATTTGAAACTTCTCAGCAGGCCACCTAGATCTACAGCTCACAGTGATGCCTCTTCAGTCATGCCAATATTCTACTATGAGACACCTTGTCAGTAGTGGAAACCTACTGGATGCCAAAGATGATGGCAACCCCAGATTGTCAGCAATCTAGTGGAAGATGACACAGTCATCATTTTGATAAAGCAAGATGATTTTGATATTGGTTAGTAAGCCAAAACTAGTACCATATGATTATAACAACATATTGGATCTACTCTTTCCATCCCACAAGAGAAACCAATAGACTAGGACAATTAGATGGTTTAATTCTTTCTCCTAATTAACTGTTCCTTCTTGTTTAACTCTGGCCTCAGAAGAATAATGTAACATTTAGGGGAAAATATACAAGCCAGTAATCCAGCACTGGAAGCCAAGATAGAGAAGACCTCCACAGCCACCATGTATTTTCCTTTGGTGCTCATGTAGGTCGGAATAAAAGACACCCAAACACTGCAAAATATAAACATACTGAAAGTGATGAACTTGGCTTCATTAAAACTGTCTGGCAGCTTTCTGGCTAGGAAAGCTACAGTCAAGCTTATTATTGACAGAAGTCCCATGTAACCCAGCATAATATAGAACATGATAACAGACCCTTCATTACATTCTACTATGATCTCTTCAGTCAGAGACTGTGTGTCAGAGTCTGGGAAAGGGGGACAAGTTCCTAGCCACACCACACAAATGCTTACTTGAATTAGTGAGCAGGAAATGACAATGAAGTTGGCCAGTCTTCTCCCCACCCACTTCCTCATGATGAATCCTGGTTTGGTGGCCATGAAAGCTACAACCACAGTGATGGTTTTGGCCAACACACAAGAAACAGCCACTGAAAATATGATGCTGAAAGTGGATTGTCGGAGGAAGCAGGTCGCTTTCCTAGGTTGTCCAAAAAACAGCAAGGAACAAAGGAAGCAGAACAGAAGGGAGATCAGGAGAGTAGAGGTGATATACCAGTTATTTGCTTTGACAATGGGGGTATCTTTGTGCTTAATGAAAGTTCCTAGCACTATGGCTGTGATCAGGGAAAAAGAAACAGCAAGTGAGGCTAAACAGATCCCTAGAGGTTCTTCGAAAGTGAGGAAGCTGATTGTCTTGGGAATGCACTGGTTTTGATCCTTGCTTGGATATTGATATTCTGGACACTTGATACAGTCATCCATGTCTGAAAAAGATTAGATGTCCAATTTCAGCATCAATTTGTATGCAAACTAAGACTGATTTTATACAACTTCATTGTGAGGGTACCATTGGAGTCACTTTCAACAGTTTTCTTCAAAACTAATAACTAAATAACCTGGGACATACTACAATTTGTATGCATTCCACAGAGTTTTTCAAGTATTCACAGCAGCATAATACATATCTCCATATATACAAGTTTTGCACATGGCACTGACAGCCATACATCACTGATACTTAACTTCCTGTTGAAGACCTTCTTTTGAAGCCATGTTGGCCTGCAGTAGAAGATCTAGATTCAAGTCCAGTAGCATCTTAGAGACCAACAAGATTTTGGTCCTTTTTAGCTGAAGATCCTGAAGACTGAACCTAGGACCTTCTACACGCAAAGCAAAGACTCTTCCACTGAAACACAGCCCTTCCCCTTTTTTCTCATGGCTGTTTGGAGCAGGAAGTTTTTTTTATTTTTGAGATCTGACATCCACTAATGTATGGTTGCTCATACTTTCATATACATCACTTGGTGACCACAACTGGATGTGTTAATGGATTCCATTGGCTAACATTACTCAAATTATTATCCTCAGATTTACCCTTCCATCCAGAAATGTGTCCTCTGTTTTAAAAAATGGCAACACACATCCTCTTGTGAACTCTGCTTGCTATATAGCCACCCAAATTCATGTCACTGAAGAACACATTGTTGTGCTCTGTCGCCTACCCTTGTGGAGTGAAATCTTCCCTTCTGGGCATGAAACACAATCATAGCAGCAAAATTTCTCCCCTTCTCTCTTATTTTTCTGATAACCAGGGTGACAGGATCCACTACACAAAGAAACTGGCAGCATCTATTGGCAAACACAAGAGGAAATATGGTTGCCCATCAAGCACTCCGCAATGAAAGAAAGGATTCATTGGCATGGCATAATGAATTTTTATAAAATATGATGTATGAAGCATTCAGTAAATTAGGTCATCAGGGAGAATTTACTAGGATTAATGGAAACAGTGGTAGTGTGTTTGGTCTCTTTCAGTCTCCTACTCTACTGTTCTAAGTTTAGGGTAGGTGAACCATTGGGTAGTAATCATCTGCCTCTCCATTTAGAAGTAATACTCCCCTTTGGCGAGAAGCTTGAACAAGAACCTGAGGTAGGATTAATTAGTTCAGGTCAAATTTTAAAAAGAGCCCAATGGGATGTTAATAAATCAAGTGAGGCCTATGCCATCTTTTATTCAGACACTTGTCAGAGCCTTATGTTACAACTTTCTGATGAGCCAACGATTAAATAAACGGTGATTTTGGAGCAAGTGTTTCACTTTTTTGACCATTTGTTGTTTAAAAGGGTAACACAAAGCCACAACCTCTTTTTAGGAAAAAAAATTGGTTCGACAGAGATTGTTATCATGCTCGTAAAGAAATATGTAGAATTTACAGAGCAAGTGCAGTCTCCAAAAACAAAGGAAATCTAATTTACATGCTCAATTTCTCTTTGCTAACGATCAGAAAATCAGTATGGGGCAATTGCTCCAATGAGCAGGACAATTCCAACTGCAGAGTGACCCATCTGAAGAATGCAGTGGTCCACTTGGGACCTACAAGAAACCACACCTGGTTAAAACATCTGGGCCACACAATCTTATCCTCATTAATGATGAATTGCTGTCCTTTGAGATCGCTGTAATCCACTCTTCCAACTTTCATTCTAAAGATGGACTTGTTTGGGAATGTGACCAGGTTCATGATATCAAAGCCAGCTCCCATTTCTTTGTTCGCTTTGAAAGACATAGTTCCTCCAGCTGAATTATTAAATGAAATATCTTGAAGAACTGGGTGGAGCTAGTTGCAAGAATAAATAAAAACAAATTGCATTAGACTGACAGACTTTCACTAGTCCTTTTTGAAACCAACGGAGCAAAATTTTAATGGATTCTTAAGTTATACCAGCTTTGATGAAAGAGGATACCTGAAATGGAGTTTTCACAAGCTAGTCCTCCATCAGCTGGATTTGCATGGAATGTCTACATTTTCTCTGAAAATAGGACACTTGAGCTTAATGTTGACATAGCACTTTTTTACTTTACTATAACTGGTTGCCAGATATGTGCTTGAATGTCTTTACAAATTTCTATTGGAACTTTTAGTCCTAGTATTACATGTATTAGTAATTAATACACACCAAAATTGCTGTATAACTTGCATTTATTCATTACAATAAGATGAGTTTATAATTAGTGAAATTTCATGGCATAATTTTTGTGAGTTATTAAATGAAACATCTTGAACAGCTGCATGGAGCTAGTTGTAAGAATAAATCATAGAATGATAAAATCACAGAATCACAGAGTTGAAAGTGGCCATACAGCCCATCTAGTCCAGACCCCTGCTCTATGCAAATTAATCACAATATATTAATAATCTTTTTTTCAAACACTTATTTCTCATTGATATAACCCCAGAGTCAGTGAATAATGGGCAGAATGTTGTTGAAGAATGGATCTTTGCTACCTTTCCCATCTTGGTAGCAGTCCATCAACCTTACACTTGATACAACATGGTGCAGCGACTGCAAGGGGAAATTGGCAAAAATTCCACATACATTTACTTGTGCAAAATTAGCCCATTTGTGGAAGAGTGAGGTCATTGTCTGACAATTGCCATTCGCACTGCAAGCCCACCCCTGTGTTGTATCCTACCTTGTTCCTAGTGGACCCCAAATCCTCAGGAACACTTTTTAAGGGGGATCACGTGAGGATGCAGAAAAAGCAGCTAACAAACATATGTTGCATAAGCACTACCCTATTCGCACATTCCTAGATCCAAGCTATAATTCTGTGCAGTTTCATTGAGACCCAATTTGGTAAATAAATGTTAGTTTGGTTTCTTGCAGTTGTAAATCCCTGAAAATGTACAGCTTAACATTATTCAATCTCAAAGTATTGAAAGAAAGGTGAACCCACAAAACTGTGACAATAATGTGTCCAACATAATTTCCCTGGTTCTTAATGCAAGACGAAGCTGTTCATTGCCACAAAGTTGTTCCATGTAGAGGAATTACCTTCCAAGGGTGGAGATGTAGAAGAGCATCTCTTTTGCTGTCCCGCACACCTCTGTGATTGGACCTGGATGAGTACATGGAGTGTAAAGCATGTGCCACAGCATAGATGGCATTATAGATACTGTAGCTGTGGCCAGTCATCTGCATTGCGAAAACAGGCTCAGGAAGACTCTCCAACCTCTCCTCCCCAGTACAGGTTCCATTGACTTTGATGGCCATGTTGCAATTTGGATAATGACAGTCGAATGCTTGCTCCCAGAAGCTCTTGAGGAAACTATCCCTTCTGGTCCAGCAAGGTCTGACGACCTGAAGGAATTTTTGATACACTGGAAGCTCACTGGAGTGAATCATGAAGGAAATGGCACCTTGGAACATTTGCAAATCTGAAAGTGATTGAATGCTTGTCAAAGCAAAATCAATCTGGGCAGTCATAATCCACACCTTTCCATCAGATGCATTTTCTACATGTCCAGGAGCTCCAAGAAGCATGAAGTAGCTCAGCCACAAAATGGTGAAAGTTTCTCCATAAAGGACACATGTATTGACTTTCCCATCTGTTACAGGCCGATAAATACTGATGACCATGTCATTGATCTCAAAGATGTTGGTCAAATAGGTTTCTTTTGGAACTCTTTCTACGAATGCAGAACATAATCCATGCTGGGCAAACAGGGACTCCAGGGCCTGCAAGAAATGTTCTCCACTCTCATCATCCACAGCATATAGCCCAACCCATGTCCATCCAAAATGCTTCAATAAATGGATAATTCCCTTGTACTGTTGGGCTTCATTGGGGACCATGCGGTAAAAGGATGGGGACTGTCGTGTATTAGTATTTTCTGAAGCAAAGGAGCCATATGTGAGCTAAAAGACAATGTGGAGATTTTTAAGAAAGGGATAATATGCTGCCTCTGTTTTTTTTTTAAAGGCAGGGTTCTTTTTGTAGCAGGAGCTCCTTTGCAAATTAGGCAACACACCCCTAATGTAGCCAATCCTCCAAGAGCTTATAGAGTTCCTACTGCAAAAAGATCCCTGAAAAAAATGAATATTTGTGACACTGACAACCTGATTTCAGCTTGCCGTTTCAGAGAGTATGAAAGTCAAGGATTCCTCTAACTGATATGAGCTAACACAGTGAAAGAGATGCAGGGATTCTACCTGTGGAATCTTGTAAAGGACTAAAATATCTGCCATGAGGAAGGAGATATCAGAGCCTAGTCCCCCAATGATGGTTATGAGGTTCTTCTCAATGTCACATTTGTAGTTGGGGACAAATCTGTGTAATTTGGAGAGCAGTTCCAGAGTGGTCCGATAGGTCATCTTTCCATCATAGTAGCTGTCACAGACATGGAACCCAAGTGTGATGTTGGGCAAGATCATGGGATTCTCATTGATCTCATCTATGGCAAATGCCAAGGACAGCATGTGCTGGTAGAACTTGGTCACCACACTGCAGAGAGAGGTGCATACTCTATCACAAGTCAATTCTACAATGCATGGGCAACACTTTACCATAGTGCTGACCCACTCTGGGCTCAAATAAATTAACCTAATTTTGAAATCAACTCATCTGAACATTACGAGCTTGCATTGTTTTTTGAAAGGATGGGAAGCTTGCAGTGGCTGGGGAGAAGAGAATTCAAAGAGATGATCATTGAGGGAGGCAGACAGGAAGATACATAAGATAATGAGAGTGCCGCAGGCAATTTCAAAGGGCTCAGTCTGGAGGCGCCTGATTTTACCCCGCCCTCCCTGCACGCAGGCTCAGGGCGGCTTACATGGGGCACAGGCCCGGCATAAAACCCAGTAACAGTAAAATCATAAATGACAATAATACTAATCACAATAAGTAACAATAAAGTGCTTGCAATTATCAAGATGGTCTCAGTTGTTATAATAATGGCAAAGGGCTCAGTCTGGAGGCGCCTGATTAGAATATTCTTTGGTTATTTTGATTGGTTGGATCCAGCCAGCTGATCTTTTGGAGAAAAAGGGGAGTCACTTTTCACCAAAGGCAATGATGGGGCCTGCATGGAGAAAAGCCATGTGGGATGGAGGCTATAGTAAGAAAGAGGATTGGGTGACATGGAGTAAAACAACTGGCTGGATCCCACCACTGAGTTTTGTGCATTTGCAACATCTTGCTTTGTTAGCTACCTTGAGTCAAAGTTGAGACATGGCCTTTTTTATTTATTTTAAAATATTTATCCCTGCTATGAATTCACTATGTCACCTGAGGTAAGCCCCCCTCACAACTTTCTTCACCCCTCCCACCGTCAGCAATATGGGGACAACTGTACCCTTCTCCCTAACATACAAGATGGTTTAACTCTGAGAAGTGCTGTGACCACTTTTAAGCACACTATGCAAATGTTACATATTGTTTATTCTGATATGGAAGCACCACATATATGTACATCCTCTGTGATTCTTTTGACCACATTAAATTTGCTTAGGTTTCCAACTTCACATAAAATGGGGAGAGGGGGGAAAAAATAACTTACATAGGGATGTCAAACAGCTTCTGAGAAGGGTGCTCCTCAAAGGAAGGTCTGTGGAAAACATAAAAGACTTGAGAAGTGATCCCACCAATGATGAGGTCACCGGGCTGATACCACTCATGTGGAACTGGGACGGCATTAGTCGTGGGGCACTTCTTAGCAGTTCCTTTGCATGCCATGTGAGGTAGCAGAAGCAGCAATGCTACTAACGCCACCGTCTGATGGGAAAGGGTCTCTCTGGGCAGAAGGTGCTCCCGTGTCCATCTGCATCCCCACGGCTACATTGCTGAAGGTTCAAGAAGCAAGAAGGGTCAAGAATGGACTCTGCCAAGAGACTTCTCATGGGGAAGACTACCACTCTTTTATTTAACCTCAGCAAAGTTAGACAAAGCCCTGACAATCGGTGACACCACTTTGAAGCCAGAGTTAAAGAAATCAAGGGAGACTTTCTCAAGATTCAAAATACCAGGGTTCTACCTACTTTTACTCCTAACCCCATCTTCTGAAAGGCACGTGAAAGGCTTTATAACTACTCTCCAGGTTGTATATTAGTTATTTTTCTAGTTCCTTCTGAAAGGCTGTTAGAGTTCAGGGAGAAATAATAAATTATGGTGATTTAGAAAATTGCATGGGGGATTAATTACTTCTGCAAAAGTTGGGATCTTAATAATAGCGCTGTTACCAAATGGCTTTTCTTCACCACTTCTTAGTTGGATAAACAAGTAGGAGATGGGTTCTGTCTGGCCAGAGGAAGCAACTCACAAGGCCCTGTGGTGAAAGTGGACCACTATATTTGTGAATCAGAATTGGCTATCTTCTCCTCTCATCCACAATAAAGTTAAAGAATTATCAGAATTTTTGCTAAATGGCACAGCAAGTCCCCTGTTGAATGCTGGTTTAGAACCCTGGCAAAGGCTTTTAGGGATTAATTGAGGCCTGACTAAATCCCATCACATTTCCTATGATATCATTGTGGAGGGGCGTGATATTAAAATCAGTAGAAGGCTGGGGCGTAGCTCTTCCCTCTGAAGCGGGCCCTCAGAAAGCTCTCTAGCACAAGCTGCAATCTCCTTGGCCAAAAGATGGCAGCAAAGATGCTCACCAGCTCACCATCTGGGACTTTTTAGCTTCGAAAAGAGATGACTAAGGGGGAATATGATAGAGGTTTCTAAAATTATATTTGGGTGGAGAGAGTTGACAAAGAAACACTTTTCTCCCTTTCCCAAAATACTAGAACTCACAGGCATCCAATGAAGCTTTTGGGCAACAGATTCAGGATGAACAAAAGGAAATACTACTTTACACAGAAACTGATTAATATGTGGAATTTGCTGCTAGAGAATGTAGTGATGGCCACAGGAATAACAAGCATTAAAAGGGGATTTGATTCATGGAAGATAGGTTTATCAATAGCTACTAGCCATGGTGACTGAGAGGAAACTCTACATTCAGAGGCACTAAAACGCTGAATCCCACAGCCAGGAAGCAACATCTGGGAAAGGCCTGGCCATGGCGCCCTCCTGCTGGCCCTACAGAGGAACTGGTTGGCCACTGTGTGAGACTGGATACTGGTCTAGATGGACCACTGGTCAGAGGTCAATTGGGGAGATTGCAGTTCCCCCGGGTGAGGTGCGGGGGCAGGGCACATGATGAAGCCCCGCCCCTGCTTCCGGCCGCCCCACTTCCGGCCCTCATTCAGCCAGGAGGAGGTAGGAGAAGAGGGAGGGTAAGTTGCTTCCTCCCCGCCTCTCCCCATTCCTGCCTGCCTGGGGCCAGGGAGGGCCTTGGCGGGGCTTCCTCGCACTCCCGCCGGCCTTGCAGGTCCACCACCGGGCCCCTGATGTCAGGGGGTGTGGCATATGCTAATGAGTTATGCTAATGAGTTCCCCTAGCTCTTTTTCTATGAAACGACCCCTGCCACTGGTCTGATCCAGCAGGGATCTTCTTATGCCCTTAAGTATGCTCCTTTGGAACCTCATTGGGTAGAAAGGTAAAGTATAAAGAAGCAAATAGCTAAATATCCCTTTGACGGAACTGATCTAGGTAGTGTTTTATCAGCATTGAGAACTTCCTCCCTTGTAATTTAATTTCCTCATTTTAGGGCCTAGCATTCTTATTTGCAAAAGAAAGAAACAGGAGAGGTGCTCAGTGACTGGGGGGAGCAGTGTGGACATATTTATTCCTACTGATTCCACTGACAGTAAAACTTGGCAGGGATAATAATCTCTGTTTGGAATGATTCATAATTGTGCCATTTGTTCTGTTGGCCAGAGCTCCAGCAGAGGGCATTGGAAGAGTTAGTAAGTAAATCAGAAAATTAGTCTCTGTAGATTTTCCGGGTTGTGTGGCCATGGTCTTGGGATTGTAGAACCTGATGTTTCTCCAGTAGCTGTGACTGGAATCCGTGGAGGTATAACACAGAAAGATGGAGTACTCTCTGTGTCAAGAAATCAGAAAGTGGTTATCGAGGGGAAATGCTGAAGGGAAGTGTGGGGGTCAAAATGTGGTAACAATACTGCACAAGACCGGAGGGGGGTTGAAATTTGCGGGGAATCCTTGCTAGGCAAAAAAAGGGTATATTTGTCTCCCCTGCAAATGTATCCAAGTCATTTTTATTCATTTTTTTAGCAACACTTTCAATGGAATTGAACAAAGCTGGGAAGAAAACAGCCAAGGAAGTCACTGGCTGGGTGAAACTGATGGGCACAGAAGGGGTTCATCACCTTGCCTTCTCTTGGGCTCTCTGTAACTACTACCACCCACCACTGCAAACACAGACACAGAATTGCAGCCACAACCTGGTGAAAGAAAAACACAGACAATAACCAGTCTTTAAAGCAGATGCCCCCCCCCCATTTTAATGAAAGCACCTCTCTGTCAAGCCCCTTTATGCTGAAAAGTTGATGCAGGGGAGGGGACATGAGTCCCCTTATGCAAATCACAACATTTAGCTATAACTTCTTAGAGTCTCCTGTGTCCCCAAAACTGGACCTTCCTCAACCACTGGCAGGTAGTCCACCTCTTGACAAACATGGAATACGCCTTTGCTTTGATCTTGATTTTCATCAGCCCTTCATGTGAGTCTGTCTTGGAAGTGAAGGCATGAAATAATTCTTCTGTTATTGATCTGTAGATCACGACTGAACTTTTCTCTTCTTCTTCTCCTCCCAGGGGTCCTCTCCCAAGTCACACTGGTGGAATCAGGGCCAGGAACAGCCAAGCCTGGAGAGTCGATCAGGCTGAGCTGCAAAGTCACCGGATACTCCATTTCTACTGGTTCCTGGTGGAGCTGGATAAGGCAGCCTCCTGGCAAAGGCCTAGAATGGGTAGCATTTATAACAACTGGCGGGAGCACGTACTATGCACCCTCTCTCCAAAGCAGGATTTCTATCTCCAAAGACGATGGCAGGAATGAGTTCTACCTGCAGATGTCCTCCCTGACTGTTGCAGACTCAGCCACATACTACTGTGCAAGAGACACAGCGAGAGGACTGAACTAAGAGCCCTGGCAAAAAAGGGAAAGCAGGTTTTAGACATAGTGGAAAGAAATTCATAATTTCTTTGGAGGTTTGAATGAAACAAAACCTTCACCAGGAGCTTTTGAAGTGTTTCTCTCTGGGCAGAGAACAGGCAGAAGTGGGGAAGTCAGTTCAGTTGTTTTCCAGCCTCACCTCAGCCAACCTTTTTGAAAAGCTAACAGGTCTAGCTAGAGACAATGGGATTTTCATGCTCCCCCCTCCTCCAAGGAGGAAATATACATTTGGAAGAACTTCTTTGACCCTGTTTGACCTGCTCAGTGGAAAGAAAAAGAGAAATGGTAAGATTCCTGGGAGAAAGGAAAAAAGTCTTTTTTGTGCTGATTCCATCACAGCAGACAGAACTCTTGCATGAGGTCTGTGGGAGGAGGCCATTGCTATTTTGCACACCCAAAAGAGGCTTCAAGGTAATTGAAACTCTGTAGAACAACAGATAACTTCTTAAGCTAAGGAACCTGCCTCTGATAGGGCACGTATCTCATAGGACATGTATAGAGAAAGGGAGAGAGAAATTGAGCTTTACCCTTTTCACTTGAATCCCTTGCTCAGTCTGGTGTTGACCTAAGAGTTTCTTATTTATTTTTATTTTATTCTCATTATATTCAATTTATAGCAGAGCCCACCCTTCCCTGCATAGCAGGGCTCAGGGCAGAGAACATCACTAGTGGAACAACATTAAAACAGTAACTATAAACCAATCATTAAACGATGAAACCCCAAGTAGTAACACAATCAAAACTGAACATTCAGATGGCAAGCAATACAGCTCAGTGGAAATTATGCATCATTTGTGCGTGGATGTTGAATGACCATACAGCTGATGGACAGATGCACAGAGCAGGGGGAGGCCAATATTGAGGGAATTTCTGCTGCTTCAGCCATGGGCCTGGCAGAACAGCTCCATTTTACAACCCCTGCAGAACTGCATTAAGTCAGGTGAGCATTCCAGCAGGCTGGTGCCAGAGCTGAACAGGCTGTGCCTCTGGCTGAGGCTAAGAGGATGTGTTTCAGGCCAGGGATCACCAGAAGAAGAAGTATGATTGTGAACATTTTCTTTTTAATAAAAGTTTGATCCTGGCTGTGGTTCTCTGTGCCACATAGCTCTCTACTGTCTCGGAAACACTATTTTAAAAGAAGCACCAGGAGGAAGGGGAGGGCAGTCAGTTGGCAAGCGGTGCCCAAGGCAGGAAGCTGTCCCCATGGTAACCAAGCACTGGCATAGCAGGAGACACAGAGGCAAGGCCTCAGAACATGGAAGGGAGGCTGGGAGTCCTGACCCTTCCAGTGAGCAATTCCTACAAAGGTCAGATGGTGGCAGTGGTTGAACAGAGAGAGAGAAAAGTGAAAGAAAACCGCAGGCAACAGCCAGTCTCCCCAAGGGTTGTTGCCCTTCTTAATGAAGGCATCACTCTGCCAGCCCCTTTATCCTGTGAAGGGGATGAAGGGGCAAGGGAAGATGAGTTCCTTATGCAAATCACAAGCCCTGAGATACATCTTCTTAAACTGCTTCTCAGTTAACAGGCGAACATCTTCCCAAAACTAGCACTTCCTAAACCACTGGCAGGTAGTTGTCTATCAGCAAACATGAGATATCCCTTTGCATTGATGTTGGTTTTCATCAGTCCTTCATGTGAGTCTCTTTGGGAGGCAAAGGTATGAAATAATTCTGCTGTTACTTGTATTTGGATAGATCATAGCTGAACCTTTCTCTCTCTTTTTTTTTTCCTCCCAGGGGTTCTTTCTCAAGTCACACTGGTGGAATCCGGCCCAGGAACAGCCAAGCCTGGAGAGTCTATCAGGCTGAGCTGCAAAGTCACCGGATTCTCTAGTGGTTACTGGTGGAGCTGGATAAGGCAGCCTCCTGGCAAAGGCCTAGAACGGATAGCGGCTATCGCTTATAGTGGGAGTATGTACCATGTGCCTTCTCTCCAAAGCAGGATTTCTATCTCCAAAGACAATGGGAAGAATGACCTGCAGATGTCCTCCCTGACTGTTGCAGACTCAGCCACATACTACTGTGCAAGAGACACAGCGAGAGAACTGAACTAAGTACCCAGGCAAAAAAGGGAAGCAGGTTGTAGACACAGGTCATCTGTGTTTACCAGCATAGTTTCCTCCGCCTTGTTTTGCACATGAACAGCCAATTTTCTTGTCCCTCTGACAAAGATTTTCCTCTACAAAGACTAAGGAGAAAGCAGAAGAGAAGTGTCATGGAATAAAGTCTTGTGGAATAAATAATAAATTACAGTAATTTTGATATCTGCAGAAGGAGGAGGAGGAGGAGTTGGATTTATACCCCACCCTTCACATGGAGTCTTAGAGTGGCTTATGATCACTTTCCCTTCCCCTCCCCACAACAGACAACCTGTGAGGTAGGCGGGGCTGAGAGAGCTCTGAAAAAAACACCCTGCTCTTGAGAGAACAGCCCTGAGAGAACTGTGACTGACCCAAGGTCACTCAGCTGGGTACGTAGGGTTGCCATTTCCCCAGTTGGGGCAGGGATCCCCCGATTTCAGGAGCCCCAATCCATCAGGGCCCCGCTGGCTAGCAGGGGATGTCCCACCCTGAGAAGCCCCCTCCCAGCGCATGCCGGCGCCAGTGTGATGACGTCACCTGGGAGTGACATCATTGAATTTCCAACATTGAGGGAATGCTCTAGGTTTTGGGGTATCCTCTTTCGTTTTGAGGCCCAAAAATCCAACATTGGAAATGAGATTTCACTTCTGGGTGGAAAGATTGGGAGCCCCCCCCCCCCCCCACCAGTCTCCAGGTAGGACTGCACAAGGCCCATGCAGCAAAAGAGCTGGTAGAATCAACGAGATGAAACTCCAAAGATGGTCTGCCTGCCCAAGACTCCCACTAAATATGCAAGTATACAACCATCAATAACATCAGTAGCCATGTCATGACCATTATAACATAGTAATCAATGGTAGTGTCATACAGAACAGATAAAATACAAATTGTCAAAAGACCAAGAAGTACATACAAGCAGAGTAATCATGGTAAGGAACAATAACAATGTGTAAACAAAGATTCATAGTAGCCAGTAACAGCAATAATTGTCCATAACAGCAAAACAAGGTCCCGGTATAACTCCCTTATTTCTTCAGTTCTCTTCCTCAGTTGCTGTAAGCCTCTAGAATGAAACAAAATATACAATGAACCACAGTAGGCATCCTACTCATGCTTACCAAATTGCTAATGCAAACACTGTAGCGTGCCCCGACTCACCGAATGTTCTGTATTGAATGCACTAATGCAAGGGCTTTTACAGACTGTCAGGAGTGACCTTGATGTGAACCACCTGGTCTCCCATTCGGGATGATTCACTGCAATGTTTTAAGATAAAGGATAAGGAGCTCAGTATAATACTCCCAAACATTTAAGGAATGTTTTGTGTATCACAGTTACAATAATATTCACAGTCCCCATGTAAATAACCCTGAATCTCTCAGCACACTCCCTCAATCTCCAGGCAAGTTGCCAAAAAGCAGCCAGGAGGCCACCGTTAAGTCATAACTGTTCGTGAAATATTCAAGTAACTACCGTCCCAAGTAAAAACACCATATGGGCTGCACTAAGAATGATTCTACCCTCTGCTTACATCGGAAAGGAACAAATACCCCACAATCACTGCAGCACAGCCTGCTACCAATTCAACAGTGGAATGTTCTCAATTGAGGGAATGGCCACATTGTTATTGTTATTGTTCCTTACCATGATTACTCTGCCTGTATGTACTTCTTGGTCTTTTGACAATTTGAATTTTATCTGTTCTGTATGACACTATCATTACAATTGATTACTATGTTATAACGGACACGGCATGGTTACTGGTGTTATTGATGGTTGTATACTTGCATATTTAGTGGGAGTCTTGGGCAGGCAGCCCGTCTTTGGAGTTTCATCTCACTGATTCTAGTAGCCAGGTAGGACCTGGGAACCCTATGACAGCATGTGGAGGAGTGGGGAATCAAACAGGATGTTTGATATCAGCCAATGGAGGTTAAATTGTCCCTGCAATTTTAAAAAATTCTTTGGTGGCAATTGCCACCACAACACAAACATCTTCACTGTGTGACTGAAGATCAGTTGTGTATATGCAGGGAAATATTTTCAAACTATCTATTTCTTTTAAAAAGTGCCCTGTTAAACAGAGCTTCTGGCTGGAATGTGGAAGAGTTATGCATAACTCATTCCATGATATTTTGATAGATGATATCAAATGATAAATTGGTTGCAGTGCTGTGAGCAAACAATAATTAATTTTGTTGTTGAAGGTTTTCATGGCTGGCGTTCTTTAGTTGTTGTAGATTTTCTGAGCTGTATGGCTGTGGTCTTGGCATTGTAGGACCAGACGTTTTGCCAGCAGCTGTGACTGGCATCCTCAGAGGTATAACACAGGAAGACGGGGTACTCTCTGTGTCAAGGTGAGAAGAAAAATGGTAGGCAGGTAATTTACCGTATATCTACTCAGGAAGGTAGGGTAGGGCTGAGTCATTATCTTGAAGGAGTTCCCCGGGCTGTGACATGCTACCGGAGGAGTTTTCCTGAGGAGGTTCTTTTGCTTATGGATTGGCGGTTGAAATTCTAATCTTATCTGTAGTGCCATTGCAAGATGTAGAACATTTTGTGTTTTCCAGGAGAGGAAACCATGCCCTATTGATTTTTAACTCTCTTCTTTCCTTTGTGTGTATGTTTATGTTCAAGGGGAAATGCTGAAGGGAAGTGTGGAGGTCGAAACATGGCAACAATACTGCACAAGACAGGAGGGGTGGTTGAAATTTGCAGGGAATCCTCGGTAGGCAAAAGTACAGTATATACACCTCCCCTGCAAATGTATCCCAGTCATTTTAAAAAAATTCTTTTTCTTCAGCAGCACTTTCAATGGAATTGAACAGAGCTGGGAAGAAAGCAGCCGAGGAGGTCACTGGGTGGGTGTAACTGGCGGGCACAGAGGGTGTAACTGGCGGGCACATCACCCACTCCTTGCCTTCTCTTGGGCCCTCTTTAACTAATACCACCCACCTTGGCAAACACAGAATTGCAGCCACATCCTGGGGAAAGAAAAACACAGAAAATGGCCAGTCTTCCAAGCAAATGCCCTCCCCCCCATTTGAATGAAAGCCTCACTCTGCCAGCCCCTTTATGCTGAAAAGAAGTTGCGGGGGGGATGGACACGAGCCCCCTTATGCAAATCACAACGATTAGCTATAACTTCTTAGAGCCTCCTGTGTTCCCAAAACTGGGCCTTTCGAACCCACTGGCAGGTTGTCCAACTAATGACAAACATGGAATACTCCTTTGCTTTGATGCTGATTTTCATCAGCCCTTCATGTGAGTCTCTCTTGGAAGGGAAGGCATGAAATAATTTTTTTCCATTATTAATCTGTAGATTGATCACAACTGAACTTTTCTCTTCTTCTCCTCCTCCCAGGGGTCCTCTCCCAAGTCACACTGGTGGAATCAGGGCCAGGAACAGCCAAGCCTGCAGAGTCTATCAGGCTGAGCTGCAAAGTCACCGGATACTCCATCTCTAGTGACTACTACTGGAGCTGGATAAGGCAGCCTCCTGGCAAAGGCATAGAATGGGTAGCAGCTATACATTATGGTGGGAGCACGTACTATGCACCCTCTCTCCAAAGCAGGATTTCTATCTCCAAAGATGACGGCAAGAATGAGTTCTACCTGCAGATGTCCTCCCTGACTGCTGCAGACTCAGCCACATACTACTGTGCAAGAGACACAGTGAAAGAACTGAACTAACAGCCCAGACAAAAAAAAGGGAAGCAGGCTGTAGACACAGTGTGAAGAAATGCATATTTTCTTTGGAGCTTTGAAAAGAGCAAAATCTTCCACAGGATTTTTTACTTCTGACAAGAGATTTGGAAGAATTAAGTACTAGAAAGACTTCAGGAAGCGCTTCTTTGACCCCAGCTGACCTGGTCAGTGGAAGGAGAAAAAGAAATGATAAAATTTCTGGGAGCAATCATGAAGGTCTTTTTTGTGCTGATTTCATTGAGGCAGACACAACTCTTGCCTAAGGTCTGTAGGAGGAGGCCATTGCGATTTCCTGGCCTGCACACCTGAAAGAGGCTTCAAGGTAATGGAACTCTGTAGAACACTGGGTGACTTTCTAAGCTAAGGAGCCTGCTTTATATCTAACATCTGATAGGGCATGTATAGAGGGAGGGACAGAGGAATTGAGTTTTACCCTTTTCTTTTTAATGCCTTGCTCAATCTGGTGCTGTGATAAGAGTATTTTGACCCCAGTCACATGGGCCAGATAATTCACAGGGGAATGGAGGCTTTTAGCTGCAGAGAAAAAAGAAGCATGGTAGCACAATCTCACGTTCCCCCGTGGCTGCGTCCTCTGGCCTTCAGCAGCTGATCAGACCAGCGAGGCAACACAGCAGGAAAACAGCAGGACCACATTTGTGTGCATGCGCCCAATACAGATGGCTGCTGGATGCGAAGCACGTCTCCAATCAGACGCCCATCCACGCCGTGCATTTACCAGAAGATAGTGCATCAAAGCAGGTAGTTTTTAACTCCGGGTCTTCTGCTGGAAGCCACAGGTTGGCCATGGGTGTGCTCCACTTGCCAGATGTGGCGGTGTGATTGCGTCCGAATAATCCGCCCACCACCCGTAGCTCTCCCCCAGCTACTTCGGCGTGTGAATGGGGCCTTTATTTATTTTTATTTTATTCTCATTATATTCAATTTAAAGCCTGTCCTTCCCTGCATAGCAGGGCTCAGGGCGGGTAACATCAGTAGTGGAACAACACTGATACAATAAATATAAATAAATCATTAAACAATGAAACCCCAAGTAGTAACACAATCAAAATTGAGCAGTAAGATGGCAAGCAGTACATTTCAATGGAGATTATGCATCATATCTGTCTATGGATGTTGATGCCCCACTGGTGGACCTCCTGATGGCACTGGTATTTCTGGCCACTGTGTGATACAGAGTGTTGGACTGGATGGGCCTTGGCCTGATCCAACATTGGCATCTCTTATGTTCTCTTATGTTCTTATGTTCTTATGTTCTTAATGATAATATATCTTGCACAGAGCAGGGGGAGGCCAATATTGATGGAATTTCTGCCACCTCAAGCATGGGCCTGGCAGAACAGCTCCATTTTTCATGCCCTGCATTAAGAACATAAGAACATAAGAGAAGCCAATGTTGGATCAGGCCAATGGCCCATCTAGTCCAACACTCTGTGTCACACAGTGGCCAAAAATACCAGGTGCCATCAGGAGGTCCACCAGTGGGGCCAGGATACTAGAAGCCTGTTGACCCCCCCCAACTGTTGACCCCCCCCAACTCCCAAGAATACAGAGCATCACCTGCCCCATTAAGTCCTGCAGGGCCAGGATCTCACTCAGGAGAGCGTTCCCCCAGGCTGGTGTCAGAGATGAAAAGGCTCTGGCTCTGACTGAGGCTAAGTGGATGTTTTTTGGGCCAGGGATCTCCAGAAGTCTGCTTGTGAACATTTTCTTTTTAATAAAAGCTTTGAAAGTTTTAATCCTGGTAGTGGTTCTCTGTGCCACATAGACCTCCACTATCTTGGAAACACTATTTTAAAAGGAGCACCAAGAGGAAGGGGAGGGCAGTCAGTTGGCAAGCAGTGCCCAAGGCAGGAAGCTGTCCCCATGGTAACCAGACACTGAGTAGGTGGAGACACAGAGGCCAGTGAGCAATTCCTACAAAGGTCAGATGGTGGCGGCGATTGAACAGAGAGAGAAAAGTGAAAGAAAACTGCAGACAACAGCCAGTCTTCCCAACGGTTGTTGCCCTTCTTAATGAAGTCATCACTCTGCCAGCCCCTTTATCCTGCGAAGGGGATGAAGGGGTAGGGGAAGATGAGCCCCTTATGCAAATCACAAGCCCTGAGCTACATCTTCTTAAACTGCTTCTCAGTTAACAGGCGGACATCTTCCCAAAACTAGCACTTCCCAAACCACTGGCAGGTAGTTGTCTATCAGCAAACATGAGATATCCCTTTGCATTGATGTTGGTTTTCATCAGTCCTTCATGTGAGTCTCTTTGGGAGGTAAAGGTATGAAATAATTCTGCTGTTACTTGTATTTGGACTGATCATAGCTGAACCTTTCCCTTGGTTTTGTTTTTGCTTTCCTCCCAGGGGTCCTTTCTCATGTCACACTGGTGGAATCAGGCCCAGGAACAGCCAAGCCTGGAGAGTCTATCAGGCTGACCTGCATCGTCACCGGATACTCCATCTCTAGTGGCAATGCCTGGAACTGGATAAGGCAGCCTCCTGGCAAAGGCCTAGAACGGATAGCGGCTATCGCTTATAGTGGGAGTATGTACCATGTGCCTTCTCTCCAAAGCAGGATTTCTATCTCCAAAGACAATGGGAAGAATGAGGTCTACCTGCAGATGTCCTCCCTGACTACTGCAGACTCAGCCACATACTACTGTGCAAGAGAGAAACACAGTGAGCAAAGTGAACTAAGAGCCCAGACAAAAAAAAAAGGGAAGCGGGTTTTAGACACAGGAAGGCGCCAACTGAGTTCACCAGCATTGGGTCCTCTGCCCTGTTTTGCACATAACAACCAATGTTCTTGTCCCTCAGACAATGATTTTCCTCTACAAAGACTACGGGGAAAGCTGAAGGGAAGTGTCAGGGAATAATGTGTTGGAGGATTAAGAATAAATCATGGTGATTTTGATCATTGTGTATGTGGGGGGGTAATTACTTCTGCAAAAGTTGGGCTCTGAATAATATCACTGTTACCAAATAACTTATCTTCTCCTCCACCTCTTAGTCGGATAAACAAGTAGGGGGTGGGTTCTGTCTGGCCAAAGGAAGGAACTCACAAAATTCTGTGGTGAAAGTGGACCACTATATTTGTGTTCCAGAAAGGGCTATGGTACAATTAGCCTTCTTCTCCCCTCATCTACAAGAATGACCAGGTTTTTGCTAAATGGCATGGCAAGTTCCCTGCTGAATGTTGGTCCAGCTCTCCAGCAGAGACATTTAAGGATTCATCTAGGCCTGACTACATCCCAAGTTAGGGTTCCCAAATCCCCCCGGGGGGTGGATTTCCCCCGCTTTTGAGGCCCTATTTCCGCCCCCGTGGAATCGGGCCCGGGGGAAACCCCACCCCCGCATGCGTGCCGCCCAGATGTGACGTACAGACGCTGGGCATGCTGGGGGCGGGGCCACAGCCATTTGAGGGGAAAACATAGAGTTTCCCCCTAAAATGGC
>NW_015171654.1:30209-32976 GCF_001447785.1 Gekko japonicus
GGCCCGGCTGTGGACCTGCAAGGCCGGCTGGAGTGCAAGGAAGCCCTGCGAAGGCCCTCCCTGGCCCCAGGCAGGCAGGGGTGGGGAGAGGCAGGAGGAAGCAACTTACCCTCCCTCTTCTCCTGCCTCCTCCTGGCTGAATGAGGGCCGGAAGCGGGGCGGCCGGAAGAAGGGGGCGGGGCTTCGTCATGTGCCCCGCCCCCCCCGTACCTCACTCGGGGGAACTGTGTTCCCCCACGTTCCCCCCCGAAATGACCTCTGTATTTAAGTCAGTTGAAGGCTGTGGCGTAGTTCTGCCCTCTGAAAGGGGCCTTCAGAAAACTCTCTAGCACAGGCTGCAATCTCCTTGGCCAAAAGGTGGCAGCAAAGATGCTCACCAGCTTCTGTATCTTCAGTTCAGAGAACCAAAAATCTCCTGTCTCATGCCCAGACAGTATACTCTCTAAGTCCTGAGACAGAAATCTAAAATCTTTGCTGGTGCTATGATATCTAACCTGTTTGTTCTCAAGCAGGGGGGTCGATGTTTTCCATTGAAAACATTCTGAAGAGCTCAGTGTGCTCTTTGTTTGTTCTTTCTGTGTTTTTTTTGTTTCTTCATGCTTGATTCATTCTCTAAGTCAGAGGTGTCAAACTCATTTGTTCTGAGGGCCAGATCTGACATAAATGGGACCTTGTTGGGCCAGGCCATGTGTGTCATAAAATGTAATGCCAGGTAGCGGAGAAGTAAACTTTATAAAGGACACGAACACAAAGGAATTTTTAAGTTAAAATAAAAAACCTCTGATCTAAAGGGATGGTTAGCAGGCAGCAACTTTGTTGAAACTGAGCAAGTCTCCATCTTTGACCAGCTCTTGCATGAGAATCTTCCTGGGAACCCCCCACACCCCACACTGAACTGGAAGAACAGTGAACTATCACAGAAAGGGGTAATAGGTGATCCTAATGCCTGGAAAGAACCTTCTGGGAAACAAGACCCAGAGTGAACTAGAGAAGCAGCATTAACAGAAGATACAGATTATGCTCCATTTATCCAAGGCAGTATAAATGTCTGAGCCAATACTTCTCCAAACATACTGTCCTTTCAACAGAACAACCCCAAGAGTAGCAGACATGACAGATTGTTAAGGTTGCCAACCTCCAGGTGGGGCCCGGAGATCTCTCGCTTTTACAACTCATCTCCAGCTGACAGAGGTCAGCTCCCCTGGAGAAAATGGTTACATGTCATTCGAGTTGCATGTCAGTGTTCAGAGGCAGCAACTAGTGCAGACCTCTGCAGCTGTATTGCTGGTCAGGGCCAGCTACCTGGAACATGTGACCCCAATGACATTGGCTATTGATCCGCTCGGGAGCCTAATTCAAGGTGTTAGTTTTGTCTTTTGTCCTACACGGCTTAGGACCAGGATATCTGAGGGACCATCTTCTCTCATACATTTCTGCCTGGTTATTAAGATCACAGGGACAGGACCTTCTAATTCTCCCATCAATCAAGGAAGCTCATCAGGTCGACACACAAGAGAGGGCCTTTTCAGTGGCTCACAAAAAGAAACCAATCATGCAGCCCACAAAGACTATTGAAGAGGTTGTCCCTTTGTTAATCGGGTGCCCAGCTGTGAATGATTATAATAGGATTGAATTTTCTCCTGTTATACTGGTTTGAAGGCTTTTATTTATTTATTTATTTATTTATTTTTGGGTACTTCTACCCCGCCCTACCCCGCAAGCGGGCTCAGGGCGGCTTACAAGGGGCGTGAGCCCATACATAAAACCAATAAAACCATAACATTTATATCCAACAATACAGCTTGACAATAAACAATAAACAATAAAGTGCTTCTATTTAACAAGATGGTCTTAGTTGTTTTAATAATAACTTCCAGCAACCCCCAATTTGGGTATCACTGACCACTAGAAAGTCCGAACTCGTCTGTTGTGCTCGTTGCCATATAGTTCTTATACCTCCAATTACTCAGGCACTCCTGACCCTGAATGGTATTACCACCGTTGGTAGTGGTGGTAGTAGCGGCGGCCCCTACATAAAGGCCTGGTGGAAGAGCTCCGTCTTGCATGCCCTGCGGAACTGCATAAGGTCCCGCAGGGCCCTGATCTCATCCGGGAGCTCGTTCCACCAGGTGGGGGCCGCCACTGAAAAGGATCTAGCCCTCGTCGCAGCAAGCTTTATTTCTCGGGGGCCCGGAACCACTAACCGGTTCTGGGTCTCCGACCGAAGTGCTCTTGGGGGGTATGTACGGGGAAAGGCGGTCCCTCAGGTAGGTCGGACCCAGGCCATATAGGGCTTTATAGGTAAGTACCAGCACTTTAAAGCGGACTCGGTATGCTATAGGCAGCCAGTGCAGCGCCTTCAACCCAGGCTTGATGTGTTCCCACCTGGGGAGGCCCAGCAGCAGCCTAGCCGCCGCGTTCTGCACTAGCTGCAGCTTCCGGGTCAGCGATAAAGGCAGCCCCATGTAGAGAGCGTTACAGTAGTCTAGCCTTGAGGTGACCGTCGCATGGATCACTGTAGCCAGGTCTTCGCGGTCTAGGAAGGGGGCCAACTGCCGAGCCTGTCTCAGATGGTAAAATGCAGACTTGGCAGTGGCTGCTACCTGGGCCTCCATCGTTAGAGAGGAGTCCAGGAGCACTCCCAAACTCCTAACCTCCGACACAGGCACCAAAGGCACCCCGTCGAAGGTCGGGAGAGGGAGCCCCAACCCCAAACCGTCCCGACTCAGGCCAAGGACCTCCGTCTTCGCCGGGTTTAGCTTCAACC
>NW_015171654.1:33521-35746 GCF_001447785.1 Gekko japonicus
TGCGGCACCTCGAAACCCCTCGTGGCCTGCTTTAATGAGCCAGGAAGGGCACGGATCCAAGGAGCATGTGGTTGGGCGTACAGTTACGAGCAGTCTGTCAACTTCTTCCAGACTGAGTGGGTTAAAACATTCCAAACCCGGCGAGGACGTGCAAGGGGCCTCAAGTTCGCTCACTGTTTCAACTGTGGCGGGGAGGTCGCGACGGAGCACCGAGACTTTATCCGCAAAATGGCTCGCAAAAGCCTCGCAGCCTATCTCCAATTCCCTACTATTTTGTCTGCCTTGCGGCAGAGATGTTAAGGACCGAATTATTCTAAACAATTGGGCTGGGCGCGAGCCAGCGGACGCAATCGCGGCTGCATAGAATTCCTTCTTAGCAGCTTTGACCGCCATCTCGTAGGCTTTCATAAGCGTCCTGAAAGATGCTCTTGATGCTTCGTCGCGAGCGCGCCGCCACCGTCTCTCTAGCCGTCTAAGCTCCCGCTTCATAAGCCGCAGCCCCTGGGTATACCAGGGGGCCAGCCTAGTGCGGGGGCGCAGAGGGCGCCGGGGAGCGATCTCATCGATGGCTGCGGAGAGCCGGCCATGCCAGTCCCCCACAAGCTCATCTAATGAGCCGCCAGGGGGGATCGGGTCCCGCAGAGCCTGCTGAAGCCGTACATGGTCCATTTGGCTCCGCGGGCGAGCTAAAAACTGCTCGCCGCCTAAACGGGGTCGGGGTGGGATGTTCAGACGGGCCTTCAGGGAATAGTGGTCCGACCATGGTACTGCCGTAGCAGTAATCCGGTCCACTGTAATCCCCGCGGCGAAGATCAGATCGAGCGTGTGCCCGGCCTGGTGCGTGGGGACCGATACACATTGAGAGAGCCCCAGTGCCTCCATGGACGACACTAGGTCCGTAGCCCGGCCGGAGGCCGCGTCATCGGCATGGACGTTGAAGTCACCCAGGACCAAAAGCCTCGGGTGCTCCAACGCCCAGCCAGACACGGCCTCCAGCAGGGACGGCAGGCTACTGGCCGGTGCGTTAGGCGGTCGGTACACTAGCCAGACAGCCAAGTTCTCCTCAGTCTCCAGCACCAGGCCGGCACACTCCATGCCCGCGATCTCCGGCGAGGGGAGGGCCCTGAAGGAGTAAGCCTCCCGAACGAACAACGCCACTCCTCCCCCCCGCCCCTTAGTCCGAGATTGGTGTACGACCGAGAACCCAGGCGGGGCAGATTGGGAGAGCGCAACAGTCTCCCCGTCCCGCACCCAGGTCTCGGTCATGCACGCCAGGTCTGCTTGTTGTTCCGTGACGAAGTCCCTAAGGACTATCGTCTTGTTGTTGATGGACCTGGCGTTACAATACACCAATGACGGAGAGGGGTTCATCATCCGAGCCCCACTGCTGACCTCCCTTGGGATGGGTCGTAGGCTGGAAGGGCGCCGAGCCGTTCTATTTCTCAGGGCCCTTCCTTTGATATTCTGCCTAGACCCACCGCTATACTTTCCCCTCCCCAAGAGCACCGGAACCTGCTGCACCTGCATAGCTGTTTCCGTAGTCAAAGACAATTCCACCAGCAGACGGATTACAACAGCGGTAAATCAATCACCTACTTTATCAAACTCCTACTCTATCATACATTACTTCCCTGCGGTACACAAAAAATAATAATGATAATAATAACCCACTGGTTCTCTAAGGTACAATATATATCTCAGCCCTACTTTACCATAACCAGGCCAGATCCTCAACCTCTCCTAACTACTCCCTTAGGGACCGTTGCAACCGTATACAACATCCTACCCCTTCATAGAAGGGCAGTAAACTAAATTATTACTAATTTCACTTCATTCACAGAATGATCATTAACTTATTATAATGTTTAAAACAATTAAATCATAGTTAATTACAAATGTTAAAACACTTACAGTATTAACGATACACCATAATTCATCACAAAACCTGGCAATAAAATAGTTTCCTTCATTTCCTTCATTTAACTACAAACATTAGAGACCAAACATCCCATTACATCCACACAGTACAGCAGGAACTACCACCCAATCCAATCTACTTCCAAACCCCTTCTCTCCCTCTGCCCCAGATCTTATGGGCCTTAACTGTTCCAGGCGCTCCACACACCGACACTCTGGGCAGGCCCCCCTACATAGAGCAGTAGGGGACTCCTTCGTTTTTCGCCCTCTCTCACAGGGCCAGTCCACCATCACAAAACTGTAGGGAA
>NW_015171654.1:35876-58895 GCF_001447785.1 Gekko japonicus
GGGAAAGTCCTGTGAGTGCTGTGTGAAGGACTTTTCCTCCTACATATATCATTTCAAAGTCTTCTGTACATTATGAGTACTTTTATGAAGTAGTATGAACTTCTTGAAGAAGAGCTATCGAAACGAAGATTAAAATCCGGAATCTTCGTCTTTGTCTGTGTACCATTTGTGGACCTGCACTATTCTTATCTATGTACCATTTGTGGACTTGTACTGCTCATGGACCTGTACACTGTATGATGTAAATTTAGTTTGCTGATATATGTGGTCCTCTTTTATTCTTACATAAACTGCCTCTTGTTTGCATGACTTTTGAACAATTGTGGTCTGCGTTATTTATACAGTGCTTCCTTGCTTTCTGTGATTCTCTGTGCCACATAGCTCTCTACTGTCTCAGAAACACTATTTTAAAAGGAGCACCAAGAGGGAGGGCAGTCAGTTGGCAAGTGGTGCCGAAGGCAGTAAGCTGTCCGCATGGTAGCCAAGGGGAAAGCTGAAGGGAAACGTATTGGGGAATAAAGAATAAGTTACAGTGGTTTCAATAATTGTGGGAGGGAGGAGGAGGAAGAGGAAGAAGAGGAAGAGTTGGATTTATACCCCACCCTTAACTTGGAGTCTCAGAGTGTCTTGCAATCACCTTTCCCTCCCCCTCCCCAAAACAGACACTGTACGGGGTACGTGGAGCTGAGAGAGCTCTTTTGAGAATGGCTCCTGAGAGAACAGCTCTGAGAGAACTGTGACTGACCTAAGATCACCCAGCTGGCTGCAGAGGATTGCCATTTCCCCAGTGCCAGGGAATCCAACAATTTCAAGGGCCCCAATAGACCACTGCCCAGGTGACTGGCAGGGGAAGGCCCATCCCAAGAAGCACCCTCCCAGCACACGCTAGCTTGATGACATTACCTGGGAGTGATGTCATCATGTGTCCAATGTTTGGAGTGACACTGGGTTTTGGGCAAAATGTTGTAAACGTGATGATGGTGACATCGCGGCCAGAAGACCTCAAGGAAAGATCGGAAGTCCCCTTGCCAGCAGCCAGGAAGACCTGGCAACCCTATGGCTACATGTGGAGGAGTGGGGAATCAAACCCAGTTCTCCAGATTAGAGGCCACCAGGCTTAACCACCACACCAAACTGGCTGTCTTCTGAAAAGTTGGGCTCTGAATAGTATCGCTTTTACCAAATAGCTTTTCTTCTTCTCCACTTCTTAGTCTGATAAAGAAGTAGAAGGTGGGTTCTGTCTGGCCAGAGGAAGAAACTCACAAGGCCCTGTGGTGAAAGTGGACCCCTACGTTTGTGGATCAGGAAAGGCAATAGTACAGTTGGCCATCATCTCCCCTCATCCACAAGATGATTAAAGAATGACCAAAATTTTCGCTAAATGGCATGGCAAGTCCCCTGTTGAATGTTGGTCCAGATCTCTAGCCAAGACATTTAGGGATTCATCTAGGCCTGACTAAATCCCAAGCCCCCATCACATTTCCTATGATACCTTTGTGGAGGGACATGATATTAACGTCAGTTGAAGGCTGTGGTATAGCTCAGGCCTCTAAAAGGGGCTCTTAGAAAGCTGCAGTCTCCTTGACCGAAAGGTGGAAGCAAAGATGCTCACCAGCTTCTGTATCTTCAGTTCATGTGGTTGGAGCACTTTTCCCTTTAAGTAAAGGCTGTCACTCAATGCTAGAGGGGCTGTGGCTCAGTGGCAGAGCATCTGCTTGGCATGCAGAAGGTCCCAGGTTCAGTCCCTGGAATTTCCAGTTAAAAGAACCTGGTAGGAGGCGATGTGAAAGACTTCTGCCTGAGACCCTAGAGAGCCGCTACTGGTCTGAGTAGACACTATTGACCATGAAGGCCCAAAGGTATGATTCAGGATAAAGCAGCTTCATATGTATATCCATGTATGTGTACAAAGGCAGACAACTGTACCCTTCTCCCTAACATACAAGGTGGTCTAACTCTGAGAAGTTCTGTGACCACTTTTAAGCACCCCATGCAAATGTTACATATTGTGTATGCTGATATGGAAGCACCACATATATGTACGTCCTCTGTGGTTCTTCTGACCACATTACATTTGCTTAGGTTTCCAACTTCACATAAAATGGGGAGGGGGGGAAATAACTTACATAGGGATGTCAAACAGCTTCTGAGAAGGGTGCTCCTCAAAGGAAGGTCTGTGGAAAACATAAAAGACTTGAGAAGTGATCCCACCAATGATGAGGTCACCGGGCTGATACCACTCATGTGGAACTGGGACGGCATTAGTCGTGGGGCACTTCTTAGCAGTTCCTTTGCATGCCATGTGAGGTAGCAGAAGCAGCAATGCTACTAACGCCACCGTCTGATGGGAAAGGGTCTCTCTGGGCAGAAGGTGCTCCCGTGTCCATCTGCATCCCCACGGCTACATTGCTGAAGGTTCAAGAAGCAAGAAGGGTCAAGAATGGACTCTGCCAAGAGACTTCTCATGGGGAAGACTACCACTCTTTTATTTAACCTCAGCAAAGTTAGACAAAGCCCTGACAATCGGTGACACCACTTTGAAGCCAGAGTTAAAGAAATCAAGGGAGACTTTCTCAAGATTCAAAATACCAGGGTTCTACCTACTTTTACTCCTAACCCCATCTTCTGAAAGGCACGTGAAAGGCTTTATAACTACTCTCCAGGTTGTATATTAGTTATTTTTCTAGTACCTTCTGAAAGGCTGTTAGAGTTCAGGCAGAAATAATAAATTATGGTGATTTAGATAATTGCATGGGGGACTAATTACTTCTGCAAAAGTTGGGATCTTAATAATAGCGCTGTTACCAAATGGCTTTTCTTCTCTACTTCTTAGTTGGATAAACAAGAAGGAGATGGGTTCTGTCTGGCCAGAGGAAGCAACTCACAAGGCCCTGTGGTGAAAGTGGACCACTATATTTGTGAATCAGAATTGGCTATCTTCTCCTCTCATCCACAATAAAGTTAAAGAATGATCAGAATTTTTGCTAAATGGCACAGCAAGTCCCCTGTTGAATGCTGGTTTATAACCCTGGCAAAGACTTTTAGTGATCCATCAAGGCCTGACTAAATCCCATCATCTTTCCTATGATATCATTGTGGAGGGACGTGATATTAAAATCAGTAGAAGGCTGGGGCGGAGCTCTGCCCTCTGAAATGGGCCCTCAGAAAACTCTCTAGCACAAGCTGCAATCTCCTTGGCCAAAAGGTGGCAGCAAAGATGCTCACCAGCTCACCATCTGGGACTTTTTAGCTTAGAAAAGAAACGACTAAGGGGGAATATGATAGAGGTTTCTAAAATTATATTTGGGTGGAGAGAGTTGACAAAGAAACACTTTTCTCCCTTTCCCAAAATACTAGAACTCACAGGCATCCAATGAAGCTTTTGGGCAACAGGTTCAGGATGAAGAAAAGGAAATACTACTTTACACAGAAACTGATTAATATGTGGAATTTGCTGCTAGAGAATGTAGTGATGGCCACAGGAATAACAAGCATTAAAAGGGGATTCGATTCATGGAAGATAAGTTTATCAAACAGTTCCCCCGGGTGAGGTGCAGGGGGCAGGGCACATGATGAAGCCCTGCCCCCTGCTTCCGACCGCCCCGCTTCCGGCCCTCATTCAGCCAGGAGGAGGCAGGAGAAGAGGGAGGGTAAGTTGCTTCCTCCCCGCCTCTCCCCACCCCTGCCTGCCTGGGGCCAGGGAGGGCCTTGGCGGGGCTTCCTCGCACTCCCGCCGGCCTTGCAGGTCCACCGCCGGGTCCCTGATGTCAGGGGGTGTGGCATATGCTAATGAGTTATGCTAATGAGTTCCCCTAGCTCTTTTTCTATGAAACGACCCCTGCCACTGGTCTGATCCAGCAGGGATCTTCTTATGCCCTTAAGTATGCTCCTTTGGAACCTCATTGGGTAGAAAGGTAAAGTATAAAGAAGCAAATAGCTAAATATCCCTTTGACGGAACTGATCTAGGTAGTTTTCTGGCCCCCCAGGTCCAGAAAACCCAGTAGCCGTGTTGAAATGGGTAGAGGAAACGAGTGCCTCAGATTTGGAAGTGCTGGGGGCTACGTCACACCCCAGCTACCTTCCTCAGACAGACCTTCTTTCTCTCTGTGTTGCCTCTCAGATCAGTCCTCAATTCCTCCCCGGCACTCTTCCGTTTCTTCCTTTATATAGCCCTTCTTCTCCCCTTAGTGCCACCCCTTTTGGTGATTAATAATCCTATAGGCTATACCACCTGTCCATCACCGTGATCTCCTATCCCATGTTACTTCCCCTCTTTAGGCCCGCCCTACTGTATAACCAGTGCTGTGTGTGTATGTGAGGGAGTGCCTGCTTCCGGTCTGGGCATCGTCGGCAACATCAGCACTTCTCAGGGGTAAGGCTGGAAGCTTCCACCTGTCCCGCTCTTTCAACCAGGCCCTCCCCCCTTTGCGTCTCATGCCCGTCCCAACACGGTCTGTGCCAGTCTGTTCCCTCCAGCCTCGTGGTGGGCATTGAGGGAGGGGTTTGGGGTCTTGGGGGGTTCCAAGCCTACCATTCTTTCCTGGGATTTGCAGGGAGCTCTGCGCGGGTAGCGCCAGTCCCGCCGCAGCGGGCTATTGATCCACTCAGGAGCCTGATTAAAGGTGTTAGTTTTGTCTTTTGTCCTATGTGGCTTAGGACCAGGATTTCTGAGGGACCATCTTCTCTCATACATTTCTGCTGGGGTGTTAAGATCACTGGGAGAGGCCCTTCTAATTGTCCCACCAATCAAAGAAGCTCATTGGGTCGGTGCACAAGAGAGGGCCTTTTCAATGGCAGCCCCACAATTATGGAACACCTTTCCAGGAAGATGTGCCTGGTGCCCTCACTTTCCATCTTCAGGAAGCAATTGAAGGCAGTTTTCTTTATGACTGCATTTAACTAATTTAGTTTGACTAACTGGAGTTTTTAATACGGTCTTTGATTTTATAATACTTTCTTTATTTACATTGCAAGCCGCCTGGAGTTCCAAATGATAGAAAGGCTGCTAACAGCTAACAGAGGTTTAAAGGAAATCAATAAAATCAGTAATAAATGACGGCTTCCTGGGTGACCTTGGGGGAGTCGTACACTCTCAGCCTAACCTACCTCACAGGGCTGAGAGTGTACCTGAGAGGGCAACCAAGTACAGAGGAGGGCAACCAAGGTGATTAGGTGGTTGGAGCACTTTCCCTTAAAGTAAAGGCTGTCACTCAATGCTAGAGGGGCTGTGGCTCAGTGGCAGAGCATCTGCTTGGTATGCAGAAGGTCCCAGGTTCAGTCCCTGGAATTCCCAGTTAAAAGGACCTGGTAGGAGGCGATGTGAAAGACTTCTGCCTGAGACCCTGGAGAGCTGCTACTGGTCTGAGTAGACACTACTGACCATGAAGGCCCAAAGGTCTGATTCAAGATAAAGCAGCTTCATGTGTATATCCATGTATGTGTACAAAGGCAGAAGAATCTGGGACTTTGCAGTTTAGAAAAGAGACAACTAAGGGGGAACATGATAGAGGTTTCTAAATTTATACATAGGGTGGAGAAAGTTGACAAAGAAACACTTTTCTCCCTCTCCCAAAATACTAGAACTCGAGGACATCCAATGAAGCTGCCAGAGGGTGTAGCGATGGCCTCATGAATAAAAAGCATTAAAAGCGGATTAGATAGATTCATGGAGGATGAGTCTATCAATGGCAACTAGTTATGGTGACCGAGGGGGACCTCCACATTCAGAGGCACCAAACCTCTGAATCCCAGAGCAAGGAGGCAACATCAGGGGAAGGCCTCTATGCCCTGTTGTTGGCGGACCAGAGGATCTGGTTGGCCACTGTGTGAGACAGAATGCTGCACTACATGGACTGTTGGTCTGATCCAGCAGGGCTCTTCTTAGGTTCTTAGCAGGGAGAGGCCTGTGCCTCTCTGCCCTTTTGTTGATCCTCCAGAGGAACTGGTTGGCTGCTGTGTGAGACCAGATGCTGAACTAGATGGACCACTGGTCTGGTCTGGCAGGGCTCTTCTGATGTTCTTACATTCTTAAGTAAAATGCTTTGGGACCCCATTGGGGAGAAAGGGGGGTTTAAAGGAGCAAATAACTAAATAACCCTTTGACGGAACTGAAGTAGGTAGTGTTTTATCAGCATTTAAAACTTCCTCCCTTGCAATTTAATCTCCTCATTTTAGGGCCTAGCATTCTTATTTGCAAAAAAAAAGAGAAAGAAACAGGAGAGGTGCTCAGTGACCGGGGAGGTGGGAGGAAAACAGATTTATTTCTACTGATGCCCCTGACAGTCAGACTTAGCAGGGATAACAATCTCCATTTGGAATGATTAAAATAATTCTACAATTTTGTCTCTTAGCCAGAGCTCCAGCAGGGGACAAGGAAAAAGTTAGTAAGTAAATCAGAAAGTGGTTATCAAGAGGAAATGCTGAAGGCAAGTGTGGGAGTCGAAATGTGGTAACAATACTGCACAAGACGGGGAATCCTCGGTAGGCAAAAAGGTCATGTTCGTCTCCCCTGCAAATGTATCCCAGTCATTTATTAAAAATTATTTTCCTTCAGCAACACTTTCAATGGAATTGAACAGAGCTGGGAAGAAAGCACCCAAGGAGGACACTGGCTGGGTGAAACTGGAGGGCACAGAAAGGGTTCATCACACACTCATTGCTTTCTCTTGGGCCCTCTGTAATTACTACCACCCACCTATGCAAAGAAAAACACAGACAATAGCCAAACGTCCAAGCAGATGTCCCCCATTTTAATGAAAGTATCACTTTGCCAGCCCCCTTATGCTGAAAAGGAGATGCGAGGGAGGGAACATGAGCCCCCTTATGCAAATCACAACACTTAGGTATAACTTCTTACAGCCTCCTGTGTTCCCAAAACTGGACCTTCCTACACCACTGGCAGGCAGTCCACCTATTGACAAACATGGAAAACTCCTTTGCTTTGATCTTGATTTTCATCAGCCCTTCATGTGAGTCTCTCTTGGAAGGGAAGGCATGAAATAATTTTTTTCCCCGTTATTGATCACAACTGAACTTTTCTCTTCTCCTCCTCCTCCCAGGGGTCGTCTCCCAAGTCACACTGGTGGAATCCGGCCCAGGAACAGCCAAGCCTGGAGAGTCTATCAGGCTGACCTGCGCTGTCACCGGATACTCCATCTCTAGTGGCTACTACTGGCACTGGATAAGGCAGCCTCCTGGAAAAGCCCTAGAATGGGTAGCAGCTATACATTATGGTGGGACCACGTACTATGCACCCTCTCTCCAAAGCAGGACTTCTATCTCCAAAGACGATGGCAAGAATGAGTTCTACCTGCAGATGTCCTCCCTGACTGTTGCAGACTCAGCCACATATTACTGTGCAAGAGACACAGTGAGAGGACTGAACTAAGAGCCCAGACAAAAAAGGGGAAGCAGGTTGTAGATACTGTGTTAAGAAATGCATATTTTCTTTGGAGGTTTGAATGGAGCAAAATCTTCACCAGGAGATTTAAAAGTGCTTTTCTCTGAGCAGAGAACAGGCAGAAGTGAGGAAGTATGTCAGTTCAACTGCTTTCCAGCCTCACCTCAGCCACCCTTTTAGAAACATTAAAAGGTCTAGCTAGGGACAATGGGATGGTCAAGCTCCCCCATCCTCCAAGCAGCAAACAGATTTCTGGAGGAATTAAGTACTAAAAAGACTTCAAGAAGAGCTTCTTTGACTCCACCTGACCTGGTCAGTGGAAGGAGAAAGAGAAATGATAAAATTCCAGGGAGCAAGGAGGAAGGTCTTTTTGTGCTGATTCCATCGAGGCAGACAGAACTCTTGGGAGGAGGCCATTGCCATTTGCTGGCCTGCAAACCCAAAAGAGGCTTCAAGGTAATGAGAACTCTATAAAACATCTGGTAACTTTCTAAGCTAAGGAGTCTGCCTCTGATTGGGCATGTATCTGATAGGGCATGCATAGAGGGAGGGACAGAGGAGTTGATTTTTATGCTTTTCATTTGAATCCCTTGCTCAGTCTGGTGTTGTGCTAAGAGTATTTTATTTATTTTTATTATTTTTTCCATTTAATAAAGTTTATAAAGAAATTTGCTTGTGTACAGAAACTACAGAGTGGTTTTCAGCAACCTCGATACAGATAAAACTTAGAAGTACAACATAATTTCAACATCGTATATATCTACCTTTATTGGCAGGAATCTTTTAAATGGGTGATTGCTCATACTAAGGGAATGCAGCTTAGAAACGTAGCCATTCCATTTATTTATTCTTCTCATTATATTCATTTTATTGCCCAGCCCACCCTGCCTGCATAGAAGGGCTCAGGGTGGGGAACATCAGTAGTGGAACAACATTAAAACAATAACTATAAATTAATCATTAACTGATGATTCCCCAAGTAGTAACACAATCAAAACTGAACATACAGATGGCAAGCAATACATCTCAGTGGAAATTATGCATCATGTGTTCGTGGATGTTGAATGATAATACAGCTGATGGACATATGCACAGAGCAGGGGGAGGCCAATATTGATGGAATTTCCACTGCCTCAACCATGGGCCTGGAGGAAGAGCTCTGTTTTACAATCCCTGCAGAACTGCATTAAGTCCTGCAGGGCCTGGATCTCACTAGGGAGAGTGTTCCAGCAGGCTGGTTCTACAGCTGAAAAGGCTCTGGGAAATTTGACCTTTATAAACAAACTAGAAAAACTGGTAAGGGATTTCATATGGCAAAAGAAGAAGCCATGTGTTAAACTTAAATTACTCCAGGAAAAAACAGAGAGGGGAGGTTTAGCACTATCTGATTGGCACTTATACTACCAGGCAGCCATAATGATGTGGTGACGTGATTGGGTGCAATTGAAAGATTTAAGGATTTGGATACTACCAGGCAGCCGTAATGATGTGGTGACGTGATTGGGTGATTGGGTGATTTAAGGATTTTGAAACTCGAAGGGCATGATTTAGGAGCAGGATGGCACTTCTTTATGTGGAACCATAAACAGAACACGCCTACACATTTTAATCAACATTTATTGAGGAAGGCCCTGTTAAAAATCTGGCTGGAGGTTAAAAAGCTATTTTATAGGAAAATTCCGGCATTGGTGGCTCCCTTGGAAGCAATATCTATACCAAGTTTGATGTCCACTTCAAGATATGTTACCTATAGAGAGTGCTTAGATATAAATGGAAATTTAAAAACCCAGAATCAGTTTGAGATCAAAGGAATTTTATTGTCCTGGAGAAAATGGCTGCTTCGGAGGGTGGACTCTATGGCCTTGTACCATGCTGAGGCCCCTCCCCTCCCCAAAACCCACCCTCTCCTGGGACCACCCCCAAAGTCTCCAAGTACTTTCCAACCCAGACCTGGCAACCCTACAGGTTGTTATTGTGCAGTCGCCAGTATAACGGCCGCGAATCTTCCCACAGATGCCCCCCCCCATTTTTATGAAAGTATCACTCTGCCAGATCCTTTATCTGGAAAAGGAGATGCGGGGGAGGGGACATGAGCCCCCTTATGCAAATCACAACACTTAGCTATATCTTCTTAAAAAGACCCTCCATTAGAGCCTCCTGTACTCCCAAAACTGGACCTTCCTCAACCACTGGAAGGTAGTCCACCTATTGACAAATATGGAATACTCCTTTGCTTTGATGCTGATTTTCTTCAGCCCTTCATGTAAGTTTCTCTTAGGATAGAAAGCATGAAATAATTCTTCAGCTATTCATCTGTAGATTGATCACAACTGAACTTTTCTCTTCTTCTCCTCCTCCCAGGGGTCCTCTCCCGAGTCACGCTGGTGCAATGGGGCCCAGAAAAAGCCAAGCCTGGGGAGTCGATTAAGCTGAACTGTGCCGTCCATGGATACTACATCTCTAAGGGCTACTGGTGGAGCTGGATAAGGCAGTCTCCTGGCAAAGGCTTGGAATGGTTAGCAGTTATACGTTACAGCGGGGAAACTTACTATGCACCCGCTCTCCAAAGCAGGATTTCTATCTCCAAAGACAATAGTAGGAATCAGTTCTATTTGCAGGTGTCCTCCCTGACTGTTGCAGATGCAGCCACATACTACTGTGCTGGAGACACAGTGAGAGAAACGAACTAAGAGCCCAGACAAAAAAAAGGGAAGCAGGTTGTAGACACAGGAAAGCTCCAACTGAGCTTATCAGCATTGTGTCCTCTGGCCTTTTTTGCCCATGAACAGCCAATTTCCTTGTTCCTCAGACAAAGATCTCCCTCAGCAAAGCCTAAATGGAAAGCTGAAGGGAGTGTTGGGGTCCAAACATGGTAACAATAATGCAAAAGATGGGAAGAGAGTGGAATTTGCAGGGAATCCTTTGTGAGAAAGGGGGATATCTAACAGACCCACTGATGGATGAATCTCTCCTACAAATTAATCCCAGTCATTTTTTTTTTAATTCTTTTTCTTCAGCAACATTTCTGATGGTAGTGAGCAGGGTTGGGAAGAAGCAGCCAATGAATTTCTTCCCTGGGTGAAAGTAGTGGGCACAGAGGGGGTTAAGCAGTCCAGCTGTGAATCCCAGTACCAGGAGAAAACATCAGAGGAAGGCCTGTAAGCCTTGGTGTTCACCCTCCAGAGGAACTGGTTGGCTACTGTGTGAGACAGGATGCTGCACTAGCTGGACCTCTGGTCTTATCCAACAGGACTCTTCTTATGTTCTGATCAGGGGGAGTCCTCAGTCACTATGCCCTGTTGTTGGCACTCCAGGGGGACTGGTTGGCCACTGCGTGAGACAGGATGCTGGATTAGATGGACTGTTGGTGTTGTCCAAGGGAGCTCTACTTACATTCTTAACATTAGGGGAAGGCCTCTGCCTCTGTGCCCTGTTGTTGGCACTCCAGGGGGACTGGTTGGCCACTGTGTAAGACAGGATGCTGGACTGTTGGTCTGATCAAGCAGGGCTCTTCTTACGTTCTGATTGGGGGAAGGCCTCAGGCACTATGCTTTGTGGTTGGAACTCTAGAGGAATTAGTTGAACACTTTGTGGGACAGGATACTGGACTAGCTGGACCATTGGTCTGGTCAAGCAGGGCTCTTCTTATATTCTGATTGGGGGAAGGCCTCAGTCACTATGCCTTATGGTTGGAACTCTAGAGGAATTAGTTGACCACTCTGTGAGACAGGATGCTGGACTAGCTGGACCACTGGGTCTGATTCAGCAGGGCTCTTCTTATGTTCTAATCATGGGAAGGCCTTGGTCCCTATGCCCTGTTGTTGGCCCTCCAGAGGGTCTGGTTGACCACTGTGTGAGACAGGATGCTGGACTAGAAGGACTACTGGTCTGATCCAGGAGGGCTTTTTTTATATCCTTAGGTTCTAATGTTCTTAATAGCCCCCTCCTTGTCTTCTCTTGGGCCTTCCATAACTACCACCCACCTCTGCAATCACAGCATTACAGCCACATGTGTGTGAGAGAAAACCACAGACAATAGCCAATCATCCCAATAGATGTTCCCCTTTAGAACGAACACATCACTCTACCAGCCATTTATCTCAATAAGGGAGTGCGAGGGTGGGAATATGAACCCCTTATGCAAATCACAACCCCTGAGCTATATGTTTTTAAACAGCTACTCAATTAGAGGCTCCCATCTTCCCAAAACTGGCAGATAGTTGCCTATCAGCAAACATGAAATACTCCTTTGCTTTGATGTTGATTTTCATCAGTCCTTCATGTGAGTCACTCTGGGAGGCAAAGGTATGGAATAGTTCTGCTGTTATTTATGTGTGGATGGATCAGAACGGAACTTTTCTCTTCTTCTCCTCCTCCCAAGGGTCCTTTCTCAAATCACCCTAGTGGAATCCGGCCCAGAAACAGCCACGCCTGGAGATTCTATCAGGCTGACCTGCACTGTCACAGGATACTCTATCTCTAGTAACTATGACTGGATGTGGATAAGGCAGCCTTCTGGCAAAGTCCTAGAATGGGCGGCAGCTATAACTTATGAAGGGAGCACATACTATGCACCTTCTCTCCGAAGCAGGATTTCTATCTCCAAAGACAATGGCAGGAGTGAGTTCTACCTGCAGATGTCCTCCCTGATTGTTGCAGACTCAGCCACATACTACTGTGCAAGAGACACAGTGAGAGAACTGAACTAAGAGCCCAGATAAAAAAAGGGAAGCAGGTTGTAGACACAGGAAGGTGCTGACTGAGTTTAACAGCATAGTGTCCTCTGTCGTGTTGTATGTATCAATAGCTAATGTTCTTGTTCCTTAAAACTGAGTGGGTTTGTCCATTCTAGTGTTTCTTCAGTAAATGTTCCACTAAATTCCATTTAACTAGACAAATCCCTAAAATCAGCTCCAGAACTGGATCATGCGTACCTCAATACCCAGTTCCTTCTTGTCATTTTATATAATGCAGGGTTTCCCAGCCTTTTTGAGCCAGTGGGTACCATTGTAATTCTGATACTGGTTGGTGGGTGCAACCAGAAAATGGCTGTCACAGAAGGTGAAGCCAAGAACAGAATATGAAGGAGTGAGTTCATGCACAATCCTAATAGTAACTCCACAACTTTTCAGGCAGATGCATGGGACTGCATGCCTGGTTTATTAAAATTATTTTTGCAATATGTGGTTTCCAAAAGCATATGTGATTTTGTGTAAATCCCCAACCCATCACCAAAAGAATGGCCAGGCATTCTGATCAAGATGGCTTCTGGGAGTTTCCCATTACACACTTGCAGACTGGTAGCACAGAGGAAAACAAGAATGGACGTGAACTGGTAGGAAAGTCACAGCTGTGATAAACTTCACATGCCTCTTGCTGGGTACAAAAATCTAGAGGAGGGGTGTCAAACGTGCGGCCTGCGGGCCGTATCAGGCCCCTGGAGGGCTTCTACCAGGCCCGCAGTGGAACTGGTTGTCTTCTTCTTCTTCTTTCTGTTCTGCTGCTACTGCATCATTGTAGGTTTGCAGCTTACAGATATACATCTGAACAACATACTCAAGATTGCAACACCACAGACATTTTGATGTAATAATTCAGAGAAAGAGATGTCAATTATCAGACACTGTTAAATAAAATATTGCAAGAATGCTAATATTTTAAGCATGTTTTTATTTTAAGTTAAAAAAAAGTTTGTGTTTGTGTCCTTTAAAAAGTTTATATCTCCGCTACCGGGCATTACATTTTATGACACACACGGCCCAGCCGAACAAGGTCTCATTTATGTCAGATCTGGTCCTCATAACCAATGAGTTCAACACCCCTGATCTAGAGGGTAATATTTCTCAATGCATTGAATCTGCTAGGGAAAGTAGACCAAGGGATTCAGAACTAGAAAATCTGGAGAACAAATCAGAAGAGGAGAATTTCAGAACTATTCTTTTGGTGACCATTTCCCATGCCAAAGATCTATGTCCAACATTGTCCCTCTCCTCTTAACATCTTCCTCCTTTAGGCTCTGTTCTCATCTGTTGCAGCCTGCAATAGCCTGCCTTCTACTGATTTAAAAAAAACTAAGGTGATGTTTGGCCTGTTGATAAAAGAGATACTAGAAACACTGAATTGTCTGACAGTATGCTTTGAGGATTCAATGTCTATCTCAGCACCTGTAGATGGTGAATTGATCTAAGCCATGGGGTTCAGGGGCCTGTATCAGTCAAGACACATTCCCTGCTCCCAGCTCTCTCTCCTAGTTGCTGCTGCTATTGAAAGAAAACTGCTAGACTGTAGAATACTTCAAATCAGGGGTCATTTCATAGAAACAGAGCTGCATGAGCTCATTAGCATATTAGCACATGCCACACCCCCTGACATCACCGGAACTGTGCACCAGCCCCTCTGACAGGCAGAAGCACCTGGGATCCATTCTTTCCCCCCTCTCCCTTCCCTTTGCCTTCAAGTTGGGCGAAGGAAAAGGGGAGGGGGAGGATCTCAGGTGCTTCTGCCTGACAGAGGTGTTGGCATGCCCACAGCCAGCCTGGGTGAATTATAGAATCATTGAGTGGGAATGTACCTCCAGGGTCATCTAGTCCAACCCCCTGCACAATGCAGAAATTCAGGAGATGAGCAGTGGGAGGAAATTAGCGGGGGGAAGCAGCCTTGTGTACTTACTGGACATTTGTACAGGAAGTGACAAAGGGTAGCTCTATGAATCACCAGAAACACTCTTTTAAAAACCATAGTGTTTCTAGTTATTCCTAAATGTACCTTTTGTCATTTCCTGTATGAACTTCTGTTGAGTACATAAGGCTATATTTTTATTTTTTTCCTCCCATGATTCTGATCCAACAACAACAACAACACTCCTACCAGTTGCAAAGCCTTCCTGGCAACCCTAGCTGACTGGAGTGTTCAAATATTCTATTCAATCATAAGTAAAATACTAAGAAAATAACAACAACCAAAAAGCCTCCCATTATAAGCTCCACTTGACAGATGTAGCTACCTTTTGTGCATGGAAAGAGCCATCAAGTAACTGCCAACTTATGACAACCCCATAGGGTTTTCAAGACAAGCAACTAACAGAGGTGGATTGCCATTGCCTTTCTCCACAAAGTTTTACTTAGTGGTCTCACAGTCTTGCAAGAGCTGATGGGATTGGATTATATGATACCATTCCACATCCAAAAGCTATATTTTGCCAGCCCCCTGTATTACTTTTTTTCTTTAGAAGGGATGGTGTGGGATGCGAGAGGAACCCTAAATACAAACTTCAAGTCAAGAACTCTTGCTATTATAAGAGGTTCACCTTTTCTGCCTTGTCCATTCTACAAAGCCAGTTCTTACGGCTGAGAGACCAACAAGTCTTTATAAACCTGAAATACTCATCTGTTTCAAGTCCCTGTAGGGGGATGAAGGAATCATTCTGTGTATTTTTTCACATGTGCTTTCATCAAAACTGAGTCCATCTCTTCCCCACATATCCTCTTCCAAGCCAAACTGGTGGAATCTGGGCTAGAAATTGCCAAGCCTGAAGAGCTGGGTAGGAACTGTGGCACTTTAGTAGAGCATCTGCTTGAATTGCAACAGGTGCCAGGTTCTGTCCTTGGCATCTCTAGTAAAGAAGGGTTAAGTAATAGGTGATGTGAAAGACCTCTGCCTGAGAAACTAGAGAGACACTGTCAGTCTGAGTAGACAATACTGATCTTGATATTTCAGTGGTCTGACTAAGTATAAGATAGTTTCATTAGTTTATGTGATAGTCCATCAGGCTGACCTCCACCACCACAAAATGCTTGTTCTGACAACCTGATGATTAATGTCAGATACCATGTCAGTAGAGGAAACCTGCTGGGTGACAAGGATGGCTGGAACTCCAGACAATCAGGAATCTAGTTAAAGTTGACATATTCAGTGTTTTGACAGAGCAAGATGATTCTGACGTAGATCAATAGGCCAAAAAGGCAACCATAAGTTTGTAACAGTACATCAGATCCATTGTTTCTGTTCCACAGGAGACACCCATAGAATAAGGCAATTAGATTGCTTAATTTTTCCTTTTAATTAACTGATCCCTTTTGTTTAACTCTGGCCTCAGAAGAATAATGTAACATTTAGGAAAAAAGATACAAGCTAGTAACCCGAGACTGGAGGTCAAGATAGAGAAGATCTCCACAGCTACCATGTACTTCCCGTTGGTGCTCAGGTAGGTTGGAACAAAAGATACCCAAACACTACAAAATATAAACATACTGAAGGTGATGAACTTGGCCTCATTAAAGCTGTCTGGTAGTTTCCTGGCAAGGAAAGCCATAGTCAAGCTTATGGTTGACAGAAGTCCCATATAGCCTAGAACAGTATAGAACATAATAACAGACCCTTCATTACATTCTAGTATGATATTTTTCATCAATGATTGTCTGTCAGCATCTGGGAAAGGGGGAGAAGTTCCAATCCACACCACACAAATACTTATTTGAATAAGCGAGGAGGAAAAAATAATGGAGTTGGCCAGTCTTCTCCCCACCCACTTCCTCATGCTGGACCCTGGTTTGGTGGCCATGAAAGCTACAACCACAGTGATAGTTTTGGCCAACACACAAGAAACAGCCACTGAGAAGATGATGCCAAAACCAGATTGTCGGAGGAGGCAAGACACTTTCCTAGGCCGTCCAATAAACAGCAAGGAACAGAGGAAGCAGAGCAGGAGGGAGATCAGGAGAGAAGAAGTAATATCACGGTTGTTTGCTTTGACGATGGGGGTATCTTTGTGCTTAATGAAAGTTCGTAGCACTATGGCTGTGATCAGGGAAAAAGAAACAGCAAGTGAGGCTAGACAGATCCCTAGAGGTTCTTCATAAGTGAGGAAGCTGATTGTCTTGGGGATGCATTGGTTTTGGTCTTTGCTTGGGTACTGATCCTCTGGACACTTGATACAGTCATCCACATCTGGAAAAGATTAGATGTCTCATTTCAGTGTCAGTTTATATGCAAGCACAGACTGGTTTTTCACAACTACTTTCATTGTGAGAGTACCATGGAAATCACTCTCCTTGATTTTCATCTCAAAATGAGTAAGTAAATAACCTGGCACATACTATGCTTTGCATGCATGCATGGTACTCCAACATTGCATAAGAAGGATTTTTTTCCAAATATTTGCAGCACCATAATATCTCTATACATCCCAGTTCTGCACATGGTGCTGACTGCTATACATCACTTCTGACCCTTGATGCCAGAAATAACCTGCATGCAAAGCAGAGATTCTTTCACTTAGCCATAGTCCTCCCTGTCTATTTTTATGGCTGTGTAATATGAAAGTTTTTTCTATGAAGTCCTTTTTAATTCCCAGATTTGTCATCCACTAATGAATGGTTTCTCATATTTTCATATACATCACTTTAAAAAAATATATACATCACTTGGTGACAGCTTGATGTTTTAATGGGTTCTATTGGGTAGCATTATGCATTATGCAGAAGATTATCTTTACCCTCAGACTTACTATTTATTATGTGGTAGAATTCTCCAGTTTACCAAGTGCTTACTCATATACTTTGCTGAGCCCTGCTTGGTGTATAGCCATCTGAATTAAAGCCATATGAAGGACCCCTTCGTATGCTCTGTCACCTACCCTTCTTGTTTGAAATCTTCCCTTCAGGGCATGGAATACAATCATAGCAGCAAAATTTCTTCCCTTCTCTCTTTTGTTTCTGAAAACCAAGATGACAGGAGACACTACACAAAGAAACCGGCACCACCTATTGGCAAACACAAGAGGATTTTTAAAGTAGGAGAAATGGTTGGCCATCAGGCACTCCACAAAGAAAAAGATTGAAATGGCATAATGCGTTTATATCAAAAGTGATGGATGAAAAAATGTGCTCATGCTTTCCAAGGAAAGGTAGGAATTAGGTGCATTCTATTGTTTGGCCGAAAACCGAGACTGAATGAAAAATGTTTATTACTCCACTCAGTGCTTCACGCCACACATGGTACCAAGGCTATTGTTGGGCTCTTGGCAAAATGTGGTTGACAAAGAAATTGGGGAGAAATCTGAAGTGGGTCTACTCAGAAGCAAGTCCCCTTTGTGTGAGATGCTTACACCCAAGAAAGTTTGCAGCCTGTATTGCAGAAGTGGAGGAGTGAGAGGGTTCGGGCTACAAATATAACATGTGACCAATAAGATTATTTAAATAGCCCTTGATCCTGAAGTTTTTGTTAATCATACATCAGAAAGTTGCAGTCTTCAAAGAAAAAGGAAATCTGTGTTACATGACAAATTTCTCTTTGCTAAAGATCAGGAAAGTGGTATGAACAATCACTATGATGAGCGGGACAATTCCAACTGCAGAATAGCCCATCTGAAGAACAGAGTGGTACATTGGGGACATACAAGAAACCACACCTGGTTAAAATGTCTGGGCCACACAATCTTATCCTCATTAATGATGAATTCTTGTCCTTCGAGATCACTGTTATCCAATCTTCCGATATTCATTCTTAAGATGGAGTTGTTTGGGAATGTGACCAGATTCATGATATCAAAGCCAGCTCTCATTTCTTTGTTTGCATTAAAAGACATGGTTCCTCCAGCCGAGTTGTTAAATGCAACATCTTGAAGAGATGGGTGGAGCTAGTAAACAGAAACAAATGATTCATAATACATTAAGAATCTTCATGCACAGATTTACAAACACCACTTTCTCATTGATAGTGTCTTGGAGAACTAGAGCAGGATGTTATTGCAGAATGGTTCTTTGGGGCCTTTACCATCCTGTGACAGTCCCTACATCTTCCACAAGCTACTCCTGGGCATAAGCACATGGCAGAACATTGTGCAGGGGACTGCAGTGGGAAAGAAAGGCAAAAATCCCACGTGTATTACCTTGTGCAAACTTAGCCCATTTGTGAACGAGGGGAGTCTTTATTAATTACCCTTCCTACTGTAAACCCAGATTCTGTGTTGTATCCCACCTTATTCCAAGCAAACCACAATCCTTTAGGAGCAACTTTTGGGGACTACAGTTGGTTGCAGAAAAATCAGGTAGCAAAAGATCTGTTCCATAAGCATTAACTTATTCACACATACCTGGACCCATGCCATAACTATGCAATTTCGTCTAGACACAATGTGGTAAAGCAGTTTTGGTTTGGTTTCTTGCAGTTGTAAATCAGTGGAAATGTACGGCTTAACCTTTTGCAGCCTCCAAGTACAGAAATAAATGTAAACCCACACAAGTTTGTCGGCAGAGTAACTTATTAATGGAAGACGAAGCTATTCATTGAAACAAAGTTGTTTCATTATGGAGGCCTTACCTTCCAAGGGCGGAGATCTTGAAGTTTGTCTTTTTTGCTGCCCAACAATCCCCTGTGATTGTATCTGGAGGAGTACATGCCATGTAAAGCATGTGCCACAGCATAGACAGCATTATAGATACTGTAGCTGTGGCCAGTCATGCACATTTCAAAAAGAGGCCCCGGAAGATTTTCCAGCCTCTCCTCCCCAGTACAGATTCCATTGACTTGCATGGGCATGCTGCAGTTTGGATAAAAACAGTTGAACGCTTGCTCCCAGAAGCTCTGGAGGAAATGATCTCTTTCAGTCCAGCAAGGCTTAATGAGCTGAAGGAAATGTTGATACTCTGGAAGATCACTCGAGTGTATCATGAAGGAAATGGCTCCTTGGAACACTTGCAGATCTGAGAGCGACTGAAGGCTCGTCAAAGCAAAATCGATCTGGGCAGTCATAATCCACACCTTTCCATCAGATGTATTTTCTTTGTGTCCAGGAGCTCCAAGAAGTATGAAATAGCTCAGCCACAAAATGGAGAAAGTTTCTCCATGGAGGACACATGTATTGACTTTAGCATCTGTAACAGGTCGGTGTATACTGGAGACCATGTCATTGATTTCATACATGTCGGTCAAATAGGTTTGTCTTGGAATTCTTTGTACAAATGCAGAACACAGTCCATGCTGGGTAAAGAGGGACTCCAAAGCCTGCAAGAAATGTTCTCCACTCTCATCATCCACAGCATATAGCCCGACCCATGTCCATCCAAAATGCTTCAATAAATGGATAATTCCTGTGTATTGTTGGGCTTCGTTGGGGACCATGCGGTAAAAGGACAGAAACTGTCGTGTATTAGTATCTTCTGAAGCAAAGGAGCCATATGTGAGCTGAAAGACAATGTGGGTATGTATGTCACCTAATATGCAAAGAAGTGCCTGCTACAAAAAGAGCCCTGCGAAGATTTATATATATATAAATGAATATTTGTGGCACTAAAAATCCGATTTCAGCCTGCAGTTTCAGAGAGTATGAAAGTCAAGGGCTCCTCTGACCAAAGTGTCGTAGCATGATAAAAGCTCTAGGAAACAGTCATTTGCTTAAAGTGCTTGAATCTACCCAAGAAGATAGTTTTCGATGGATAGACATGTTCAGTTGCAGTAAAGAATTATATTCAAGAGGGCTCTTTTTGTAGCAGGAACCCCTTTGCATATCAGGCAACAAACCCCTAATGTAGCCAATCCTCCAAGAACCTACAGTAGCCCCTGCAAGAAGAGCTCTGTAAGCTCTTGGAGGATTGGCTACATTAGGGGTATGTCACCTAATATGCAAAGAAGTGCCTGCTACAAAAAGAGCCCTGCCAGTAGCATCTTAAGGACCAACAAGATTTCCACTATATAAGCTTTTGAGAATCAGTGAAGCTTCAATGAAGGGACTTTTGACTCTCAAAAGCTCATACCCTGGAAATCAGGTTGGTCTTTACAGTGCTGTTGGACTCAAATGTAGTTGAATCTTTCCAGTGCCTCCTGTTCTTTCTGCTTCTCTGAAGCTCTGAAGCTCTGAAGCATTTCTTCTTTGATCTGTTGTAGATTTCCCTATCGGAATCACAGCATCACTCTCAGAGTGACAAGAGTTAATAACATGAAAGATTAGTAAAAAAAATCCACACACCCTATGCAGTGCAGAGATCCTACCTGTGGGATCTTGTAAAGGCCTAAGATATCTGCCATGAGGAAGGAGATATCAGAGCCTAGTCCCCCAATGATGGCTACAAGGTTTTTCGCTTTGTCGCATTTGTAGTTGGGGACAAATCTGTGTAATTTGAAGAGCAGCTCCAGAGTGGTCCGATAGGTCATCTTTGCATCATAGTAGCTGTCACAAACATGGAACCCAAGTGTGATGTTGGGCAAGATCATGGGATTCTCATTGATCTCATTTATGGCAAATGCCAAGGACAGCATGTGCTGGTAGAACTTGGTCACCATACTGCAGAGAGAGGGACATACTCTTTCACAAGGCAATTTTACAATGCACAGGGGTCACTCTACCATAGCATCAATACACTCTGGCTTCAAATAAAGTAACCGAATTTTGAAATCAACTCATCTGAGCATTACTAGATTGCATCATAGTTAGAAAGGAGGAGGGAAAGCTTGCAGTGGCTAAGAAGAGGGGATTTACAGATTGAGGGATACAGATACAGAGGAGAACAAGAGTACACCAGGCAGTGGCAAAGGTGTACACCAGTTTGGTGTGGTGGTTAAGAGCAGCGGGCTTTAATTGGGTTTGATTCCCCGCTCCTCGACATGCAGAACTGTTCTCTGAAGACGAGTTCTCTCAGAGCTCTCTCAGCCCCACCTACCTCATGTGATTAACACATGGAATTCACTGCCACAGGAGGTGGTGGCAGCTACAAGCATGGATGGCTTCAAGAGAGAATTAGATAAACCAATGGAGCAGAGGTCCATCAGTGGCTATTAGCCACAAGGTATAGATAGGAACTCTCTGTCTGGGGCAAGGGATGCTCTGTATTCTTGGTGTTTGAGGGGCAACAGAGGGTGGGCTTCTAGTGTCCTGGCCCCACTGCTGGACTTTCTGAGGGCACCTGGTATTTTTGGCCACTGTGTCTTATGTTCTTTGTACAACCTCAGACTACACTATGTAGTCTTAGACAAGCCTCCGCCGACCCTTTCTCCCACTTCCCCCCATTATCTGCAATATAGGGACAACTGTACTTTGTAAGGATTCCAAGATAATTGTGAGAAGTCTTGTGAAAGCTTTCAGGCACACCTTTCAAATGTTCCATAGTAAGTGTGTAGCTGTGAATCTCATCTCTAGATGAAGATTACTCAGGTTTCCAACTTCACATAACTTGAAGACAGAAAAAATGAAAATGATAACTTACACAGGGATATCAAACAGCTTCTGAGAAGGGTGTTCCTCAAAGGAAGGTTTGTGGGACATATAAAGGACTTGAGAAGTAACCCCTCCAATGAGGAAGTCACCCGGCTGATACCACTCATGCGGTACAGGAAGGGCATCATTCGTGGGGCACTTCTCAACAGCTCCTTTGCACGCCATATGAGGTAGCAGAAGCAGCAAAACGACTAATACCACCATCTGATAGGAAAGCGTGTCTCTGGACACAGATGCTCCTGTGCCCTTCTACACCTCCATGACAGCATCGGTGAGGTTTAAAGAAGCTTAGAAGAGGCAGCAATGAACTTTGCGAAGATACTTCTAAGGGAGAATAATACCACCCTTTAAAAAAAAAAAAACTCAGCAAGATTAGAAAAAGGCTGAAAAAAACAATAATCTAGGGCAATCTGAGGCCAGAATTACTTATCTCAAGGGAGGCTTTCTCAGGATTCAATCGGACAGGGCCCTGCCTACCTAATGTCAGCTTTGAAAGGCATCTGAAGGGGTTTATAACTATTTTCTGGTATGTTTATTGGTCATTTTCCTAGTAACTTATGGAAGGTTGATAGACTTCTGGCACAAAGGATAAATTACAGTGATTTAAATAATTGAAGGGGGGAAATAATTGCCTCTGCAAAAGTTGTACTCAGGATAGTAGTGCTGTCAGCAAATGGCTTTTCTTCTCCTCTGACTTCTTAGTATTGCAACAGGTGGGAGGTGGCTTCTGTCTGGCCAGAGGAAGCAACTCACAAGGCCCTGTGGTGAAAGTGGACCCCAACCTTTGTGGATCAGAAAAGGCAATGGTACAATTGGCCATCTTCTCCCCTCATCCAAAAGAAAATTAAAGAATGACCAAAACAAATGCTAAATGGAATAGCAAATCTCCTGTTGAATGTTTGTCCAGATCTCTGGCATAGGCCTTTAATGATTCACCTAGACCTGACTGAATCCAAAGTCAACATCATGTTTTGTGCCATGGTTTTGTGTAGTGGTTAAGTGCATGGACTCTAATCTGGGAGAACCGGGTTTGATTCCCCACTCCTCCACTTGCACCTGCTGGATGACCTTGGGCAAGCCATAGTTCTGATAAGAGCTGTTTTTGAAAAAGAGCAGTTTCTGTCAAGAGCTCTCTCAGCCCCACCTACCTCAAAGGGTGTCTGTTGTGGGACTGGATGACCTTGGGCAAGCCATAGTTCTGATAAGAGCTGTTTTTGAAAAAGAGCAGTTTCTGTCAAGAGCTCTCTCAGCCCCACCTACCTCAAAGGGTGTCTGTTGTGGGAAAGGGAAGGGAAAGGAGTTTTTAAGCCACTCCAAGACACCTTCGGGTAGTGAAGTGCGGGGTATAAATCCAATCTCCTCCTCCTCCTCCTCCTCCTCCTCCTCCTCCTCCTCGTCTTCTTCTTGGAA
>NW_015171654.1:62345-63324 GCF_001447785.1 Gekko japonicus
TTCTCACTAGCCATGACAATCAACACTAAGATTCTATATGAACAGCCGAGTTAGTCACCACTCGATCATGTGTTATCTTTATCATTACTGTTGGGAAATATATTGCATTACATCACCTACTTTTCTGACTTGAAATCTTCCCTTTTGGGCATGGAACACAATCATAGCAGCAAAATTTATCCTTTTCCTTCTTCTTTACTCACTAGCCATGACAATCAACACTAAGATTCTATATGAACAGCCGAGTTAGTCACCACTCGATCATGTGTTATCTTTATCATTACTGTTGGGAAATATATTGCATTACATCACCTACTTTTCTGACTTGAAATCTTCCCTTTTGGGCATGGAACACAATCATAGCAGCAAAATTTATCCTTTTCCTTCTTCTTTTTCATATAACCAGGCTGGCAGACATCACTACACAGAGAAATGGGCAGCACCTATCAGCAAACATGGGCAGCACTTAGAATGGAAGGAAGCAAAAAGGTTGGCAATTTTTCCATCAAAGAACTTAAGAAGGCAGCAGATATAAAGTTCCCAGTATGTCTCCTATCCAGACATTGCCCATTCCCATGCATGCTTCAGTGTAGAAAGCTGAACTACCATGTGCTGTAGCGCCCTGGTCATAGCACCGTAGATTAGGGATAAACAGTCCCTGAATTTCCCATCCAGAAAGTATCAGTAGAATACACACCTGGTTAAAACCTTTGTGCCACACTATTATATCATCATTGATGATGAATTCTTGTCCTTCACATGCATTGGGATCCACCCTTCCAACTTTTGTGTTCACATAAGATGTGTTTGGGAAGGTGACCAAGTTCATTATATCAAATCCAGCTCCCAGCTCCCTGTTCTCATTAAACGACAAAGTTTCACCCACTGTGTTGTTAAACAAAATGCCTTGAAGATATGGATGGAGCTGGATGAAAGAGGGAAAACAACATAAAGGGAGAGCAAGATGCCGGAGAAGATT
>NW_015171655.1:0-1342 GCF_001447785.1 Gekko japonicus
CAGCCCAGAGAGGGGAGGCGACAGGAGGCACGCCCATGGCAGAGACCATAACATCACACCAGCCCATGGGGGCTGGGTGTGAACAACACTGTGGAAGAGAGGTCTGCAAATGCACCACGGGGGTGTTAGCTCTGCTTCCTGCTCCATAACTGCTCCCTCCTCATTCTCCCCTCCTCTCTCTCTCTCTGGCCTTTCTGAAGGCAAAGCCAGCCCCCAGCGACCTCCAAAGGTTCCCAGCTGCCATGACCCCCTTGGCTTGGGGAAGTTACCATAACATCAAAGAGCGGGGTGTGTTTGGATTGTGACCAGTGTTCCCTCTAAGCTGAGTGAGTGTGAGCTAGCTCAGAGTTTTTTAGCCTCCGGCTCACACATTTTTGTCTTCGCTCAGGGAGGAGGGCTCCAGTGCAAACTAATTTATGCAGAAGCCAAATACCTCGCTCACAACTTTAATGCCAGTAGCTCGCAAAGTAGAATTTTTGCGCACAGGACTCCACAGCTTAGAGGGAACATGGGTTGTGACTGGTTCCAGACCAAGTGCACATCTCTGCCTCTCGCTCCCCACCCCCTTCTTCCTCTCCCCCCCCCGGCCTCCGGACCCCTGGTTTTAGCCTACCTTCCCCAAAAGGTAACGTACATTAATTGGGCAGGGGGGGAGGGGGCTCCACATTTTGCAACCAAACTTTCCATCGATGCACATTTCGATAATATGGAAGTTTTTGCAATTGTTGGAACATCCCCCCTGGGGCTGATAGAAGATGGGGAAGTTGGGGGGGTAAGATCTGACGAGGTCCATAACCCCAGCGAAGAAGGCTGCGGGCCCCCAAAGGATGCCGTCCACTAGCCACCCCTCCCCACCCCCCCAGAGGGCAGAGGTGCCAGTGTACAGATGAAGAAGGGTCCGTGGCGTCCTGGCCGCGAGCCCCGGAGGAGAGGGGGCTCTTGCGGGACGAGGTCTGAGTGGGGCCAGCTCTGCTCTCCAGCGGCCAGCTCGGGGGTTTCCGCAGTCCTTGCCTTTGGTGCTTGCTGCGTGCCCCTCTTGCTCCCCTCCATGCCGGTGTCTTCCAACCCCCATCCAGTCAGGATCGGATTCATGCATCTGTCGTGTCACACGCTCCCTCACCATCCATGCAAGAATCAGTCCATGCAGAACATCACAACCAGGAGACCGGCTGTAGGCCAGAGAGGGATCCTGAACCGCCTCCCGCTGGGCTTCGCCTCCCTCCCTCCCTCCCTCCGGCTGCCTTCGCCCCCTTCCCCGTGTCAGAGAGGGATCAACAACTGCCTCCCGCTGGGCTTCGCCTCCCTCCCTCCCTCCAGCTGCCTTTGCCCCCTTCCCCGTGCC
>NW_015171655.1:1810-4855 GCF_001447785.1 Gekko japonicus
GGGAGAGAACTTTAGCCATGCATCGAACCTGCCCTGCAAGCGAAAGGGCCTCCCAGATGGCATTTCTTGGTGAACGTCCCAATTCCCTCCCCTCCCTCTGATCCTCAGTCAGATACTCATTGATACAGGTGGCAAAGTCACCCCCGGGGCATTTTGAGGCATCCGTTCACAAAGAACTTTCAGTCCTGCTGTTGCATTCTCTTCTCCTCCACCACATGGAAGCAGAATTGTAACTGTGGTTCCACAGGGCATGTAACAAGGGGCAATATCCCCAGCAGAATCCTGAAATGTCTGTTTCTCACAGGAAAGGCAGAAATGGGAGATGCGCTCTTGGTACTTCTAGGGCAGTGACGGCGAACCTTTTAGAGACCGAGTGCCCAAACTGCGACCCAAAACCCATTTATTTATTGCAAAGTGCCAACTCAACAATTTAACCTGAATCCTGAGGTTTTACTTTAGAAAAAACAAACTCCTACATTCACTTAAGATGATCCAAACAAAGTAAGGAAAGCAATCCCAAATGCTTTCATTTACTTAAAATTATTTGGCAGAGAATTCCACACTTTAATGATGGTCTGGGCCTGGCTGGGGCGATGGCATGCGTGCCCACAGAGAGGGCTCTGAGTGCCGCCTCTGGCACCCGTGCCATAGGTTCGCCACCACTGTTCTAGGGGCTTTTCCGCACTCTTGTTTTACTTGCTGGTAAGATTCTGTTTTTTTTGGGGGGGCAGGCTCTCTTCTGCATGTGTTTTGCCCCCTCTCGTGGTCAATTCAATATCACACAGCTTTATTTCCAGTGTAAAAACCTGCAGTTTAAACCTGCCAGGAAATATGCTGGACATAAAGCGGTGTGATATCAAACAGACCACTAGAGGGAGAAAAACATGTGCAAAACAAAAAAACCACCCCACCCTGAAGAAACTTACCAGTAAGTAAAATGAGAATACACATGTATTGGTGGAAGAGGGCTTTCCCTGTGCATTGTGCAAGTATGGAAAGGGTTAGGGGGAAGCTGCCAACGACTCTTGCTTCAAATGTGAACAGGGCAGCATTTCCGGAGGCCCCCTCCCCTGTGGCTTGCTTTTGTGGCATTTTGGTTTGTTTCAGGCAGGCTTATGGAGACTGCCTGCCTTTTTAGTTCTATTTGTGCACAACATTGAAATAATAAAACTGACAGTTCAGTTTTTTAAAAGCTGGTGCCAAGGAGGGAAAAAGCAAAACATTTGGGCCAACTGAACTATCGATAAGGGAGGAATGTGGGCTGCTACTCTTTTTGCTTGGACATCGAGAAATTAAAAAAAAAAAATCAAGTCAGGTGTGCTACCATGAAAAAGCACCCCGGAGCGCCAAAATTTATATCGTTAGCTAATAAAACCTGCTCTCCTCTGAATTTTGAGATTCTCCCTACAACAGGGACGATGGCTGCGTATCTATCCTCTCTGCAGGTACCTCAACAACGAAGAGCGTTCACCCTGGCCAGATGTAATGCCATGCCGTCCGCCATCTTACTCGGCAGATTCAACAAGGTCTCTCATCTGGCCAGATACTGCCCATGTAGGAAGAAATGTGTGGAATCTGTCACTCATGTTCTCCTGCACTGTAATCTGTACATGGACCTAAGGATCACTTATTTATATTCTCTTTTAACCAGCATGGGTGCTTGTTCTGATGCACTTAAGGTGCATAGACTTTTAAGAGATCTCAGCCCGGACATCACATAGAAGGGGGCTAAGTTTCTCTGCTTGGCTTTAAAGCTGCGCCAAAGGTTCTTCTAGAATTTTATATATGAGTTTTAACTGGTTTTAAAATGTATAAATGGTACTGATAATTTATGCCAATAAAGGCTGACTTGACTTGACTGACTTAAAAAGCCAAAATCAAACAGGCAGTTGCTTAGCAAGAATCAGTAAATCTGCCCATGCCACGGCATTAGGAAGCTGAGAAACAGGAAAGCTCCTGTTTCGAGGGAAAGGCACCGAGGAAATTAAAAGGGAGAAGCAGGCCTTTTGCGGACTACGTGGCTGGATCTGGGCGCCGGGGACAGCCATCCCTGGACTGCTGTGGGAAGACGGAGCTCTGCTGTCAGGTGGAATCCCTTGTTTCATTCTGCTTCCTGCCGATTGTGGAGAAGGAGCAACCAAGCCCAGGCCTCTGTAAGTTCTGGCACTGCCTTCCGTCTGCATAAGACGCATCACACCAAACGCCTGGACTAAGCTTGACAAAATTGGCTGTTCAACGTGAGCTCCCCACAGGACAGCGAGGGAGGGAGGGGTGACAGTCTCTCAACTAGCCTTTCCAAAAGCCTGGTGTCCCTTTCACTTTGCCCAAGCCTCACGTCTCTGTGGCAGCCATCCCTTACGCAGCTGCAGGTGGATACACACAACCAATCAGTGCCCCATTTCCGTGGCGATGCGGGTGCTGCTGAGAGACACTCCCACCCACCCCCCAATTGGCTTCTTCTGACTGCTGCTTCCTGCACAGGCTGAGAAGAGAGAGGCCCTCGCCAGGGAACCTCTCAACCCCACGGGTCTGTCCTTCCCCAGCCTGCCCTTTTCCTGCAGAGATCGGAGAGGGAGGCAGCCTCAAGCGAGGCCGGTCTCCCTGCCTGCGGCCCAGGCATGTGGCTGGGCCAAGTCAAAGAGGGGCTTTCCCAAGCCCTCCCAAGCCAGGGAAGAGTCCGTGCCACCTGCCGAGTGGCCTTTTACCGGACCGCTCCCACAGCTGCTTGCAAACCACAGTTGTGTGAATCCACCCGAAGAGAAAATGCAAAAGCTGGTGCTTTGAGTCAGTGGGCCACACGGGCCCTTGGCCCACTCCTCTCAAGAGGGCCCCTGCAAAGAGCGCCTGGAGCGCAGCATGCGAAAGAGAGAGAGAGAGAGAGGGAGAGAGAGAGAGAGAGAGAGAGAGAGAGACCCGAAGAGAAAATGCAAAAGCTGGTGCTTTGAGTCAGTGGGCCACACGGGCCCTTGGCCCACTCCTCTCAAGAGGGCCCCTGCAAAGAGCGCCTGGAGCGCAGCATGCGAAAGAGAGAGAGAGAGAGAGGGA
>NW_015171655.1:9256-10946 GCF_001447785.1 Gekko japonicus
CGGAAAAGCCTAGAGAGATCTCCTCAGCATGAAGATAGCCTGTAATGGGCCGTTCCGGCCAGGCGGTGGCAGTGCGGCGCTACAACTCGAAGGAGTCTGGAGAAAAACTGACGCCATCAAACCAGGCCGAGGAAAAATGCCGACCGGATCACGTCTCATCTTCAACTGACTGAAACCCTCGTCGGCTGCGAATGTGTGTGATTTAAGATGTATATCTGTTGTCCTCCCTTACCCCACAAATCATTGTTAGTCCCTCGTACAAATGAGTAACTGTAAATTGCTCAGAGCCAGCAAGCTCTGCAGGATTGAGCGATCAATAAATTGAAAGATGATGATGATTATTATTACCCCATGGTCAGAGCAGATCTGGCCACCCCAGCTGCACATTGTTAGTCCCTTGTGAATGTGTAACTGTAAATCACTCAGAGCCAGCAGCTCTGCAGGATTGAGCGATCAATAAATTGAAAGATTATTATTATGATTATTATTATTACCCCATGGTCAGAGCAGATCTGGCCACCCCAGCTGCCCGGGCAGGTGCTGAAGTTGAAGGCGGACACGTGAAGGCATTTGTGATCAAGACACAGCATGCTGGGCCCACAGGGCGTCCCATCTTCCACGTAGCTGAGGTCAGTGCCATCCACAAGCTGCACGTGGCCACCTCTAGGAAGGGGAGAGAGAGAGAGAGAGAGAGACAGAGAGAGAGCTCAGCCGCATGCCAGCACGTGGAACAAGAAAGGGACACAGCACTTTAATCGTGTCAAAGAAGAGCCGAGAGGGGGTCCATTACAGGAGCGGCTGGGCTGGCACGCCAGCATGGGCATTTGCTGTTCCGTATCGGGGACGTCGAGGCATTGCAACGTTTTCCAGCCAAGCCACACGAGGGACTGCTGGGAAGGGGGCACTGTGGGGAGGGTGCCAAGGCACGGCAGGAGCTCAGCTTGCTCCTAGTGGCATAGGACTGGGCTCAGTTTGCAGTGCCCTGGAACCAGGAGGGGAAGGGTTACCTTGCCTGGGGGTGACAGAACATCTAAAACCAGCCCCACCCTTGTCTTCATTAATGCTCCCCTTCCTTGTTGTTGTTGTTCAGTCGCACAGTCGAGTCCGACTCTCTGTGACCCCATGGACCAGATCACGCCAGACCCTCCTGTCTTCCACCGTCCTCTGAAGTTGGCTCAATTTCATGTTCGCTGCATCTATGACACTGTCCAACCATCTCATCCTTTGCCGTCCCCGTCTTCTTTGACCTTCAATCTTTCCCAGCATCAGGGTCTTCTCCAGGGAGTGCTCCCTTCTCATTTGGTGGTGGCCAAAGTATTTGAGCTTCAGTTTCATTATCTGGCCTTCCAGGGAACAGTCAGGGTTGATTTCTTTTAGGATTGGCTGATTTGATCTCCTTGCAGTCCGAGGGACGCTCAAGAGTCTTCTCCAGAGTCTTCTTCCCTTCCTTAGGGAGGGGCATTCACATACACACAAGTGTGGGGCTAGTGCAGCTGCCCAGATGTGGCCAAGCAGGCAGCCCCACGGGAGGAGACACGATCAGCATCTAACAGCAGCTATTTTTCTTTCCAGAGGGGTTTGCTGGGGTCCGGACCTTGTTGGAATCCGTGTCCTCCTATCCCCCTGGCTACTTAGGAGCCATTCTGTTCCCTTAGGGGCCATTCTGTTTGCTCAGTGCAGCACAAGGCAA
>NW_015171655.1:11422-14803 GCF_001447785.1 Gekko japonicus
ATTTCATGTTCGCTGCATCTATGACACTGTCCAACCATCTCATCCTTTGCCGTCCCCGTCTTCTTTGACCTTCAATCTTTCCCAGCATCAGGGTCTTCTCCAGGGAGTGCTCCCTTCTCATTTGGTGGTGGCCAAAGTATTTGAGCTTCAGTTTCATTATCTGGCCTTCCAGGGAACAGTCAGGGTTGATTTCTTTTAGGATTGGCTGATTTGATCTCCTTGCAGTCCGAGGGACGCTCAAGAGTCTTCTCCAGAGTCTTCTTCCCTTCCTTAGGGAGGGGCATTCACATACACACAAGTGTGGGGCTAGTGCAGCTGCCCAGATGTGGCCAAGCAGGCATCCCCACAGGAGGAGACACAATCTCACCAACTCAGCATCTAACAGCAGCTATTTTCCTTTCCAGAGAGGTTTGCTGGGGTCCGGACCTTGTCGGAATCCGTGTCCTCCTATCCCCCTGGCTACTTAGGAGCCATTCTGTTCCCTTAGGGGCTATTCTGTTTGCTCAGTGCAGCACAAGGCAACCCCCCCCCGCAAGGGTGACTCTTCTTCATTCACTCCATTGGCTCTTAGGGCAAAGCCCCCTCCCCCGATCCCCTTGGAGAAAGGGCAAAATATAAATCTCATAAGATAAACGTCTGGTTCAATATTCGCCTTCTTTCTTGGCATGTGAATGTATATCCCACCCTCCTGCTAGATCCAGTGCACACACAATTACAGAATTGGGGGGGGCGCCCGAAGGGGCTCGGAGGACCCAAAAAGACACAGCACGGGACGTGGATCGCCCACAGCCTGCTCAAGGTTAACTTTGCTGCTGCCTGGCCAACGATGGAGCTCTGTGGTCTCCGCCAAGCTCAGTTTGGCTTCAATCGAGCCCTGGCTCTCATGGCTGAAGTCTCAGCTACCAAAAACTGGAGAAAGGATTTGCCAAAGAACTGGTTTTAGACATTGGCATCCTAGTCTCCATTCGGAAACTGGCTCAGGAAACTGTGTTGGCCTGCATACTCTCAGGAAGGAGTTGGGTTTCTTGGATGCCCAAATCGCAGGAAAACTCAGAAAACCCTAAAGACCCCATAAGGACATCACTGGAAGCCCCACGGGCTTTCCCAAACCCTTCTCCAAACCCCCTCCGCCCTCCAGCGTTCCCTGTACATCCTTGCCACAACCCCGCTGATGCTGCTGGCTACAGTGGAGGCCAGGTGGCAAGCAGGTAAACAGGCAGGGGGAGGAGAGAGTCTCTGTTCTACCCCCCCGTCCTTCTGTACCCCATTCTCAGGTGCTTCAAACGCTGTTTGCTTTTTTCCCCTCCCTGATGGGGAATTTTTAATTGCATTTTTATTAAAACTACAAACTATAACAGAAATAAGGAAGGGGGCTACATTTAAGGGGATAAAGAAAAGATACCCACCACTGACTAAAAACCCAAGAGAGGAGATCTTCTAATCAGCTTGAATACACATCTAGTCTTAATCATATTCATCTCATCACAAACTGAGGCACACAGTCTGTTCACTTTTCCCACATCTTAAATTTAACTGATATCAGGAAATACCCCAAAGCATCTCAATTCAAAATTTTCCAAAGGCACAATTCAGAGTCCTTCAGCCTTCACTTCTTCTTGTCCAGTCTCTTCCGCAACTTATAAGGACTTTTAGGAGCTGCTGCCCCTTTCTCAGACAGAGAGTCCTCTCCAGAAGAATGCGAGTCCAGCTCGCCACTGGACTTGCTGTCCCCTTCTTTTTCTTCCTCCTCTGGCCCTCCCGGCTGGACTCTTAAAAATTCTCTCGCTTTCAGAACAGACTCTGTATTGACTCAAACGCTGTTTGCTGATGGGCAGCAAATAGCTCTGGAAGGGGCTGGCTAACACTTGCTCTAGATGGTTAGGAACAGCTGCTTCAATGAACGTTGAGACCTGGTGACCGTTGAACTGGGGACACGCTCTCACACAGTGGTGGGGGGACGTCTTCAGAAAATGTTTGGAAGCTGTGATGTTGCCCACAAAGGAGACGCCAGTCAGTTGGCTGCAAACAGGCAGCTTGGGAAACTCCCACATAAACAACTTGTCTAAAGATAGTGCCGAAACGGTGGGCTTTTCCGCATTCACATTTCCCTCGCTTGTGTGTTCCTGTTGCTTCAGTGTTTTCCCCCTTTTTCGCATGTGTTTTCCTCCCTCTAGTGGCCGCTTCGATATTACATAAGAACATAAGAGATGCCAATGTTGGATCAGGCCAAAGGCCCATCCGGTCCAACACTCTGTGTCACACAGTGGCCAGAAATACCAGGTGCCATCAGGAGGTCCACCAGTGGGGCCAGGACATTAGAAGCCCTCCCACTGTTGACCCCCCCCCAAGCACCAAGAAGACAGAGCATCACTTGCCCCAGAGTCCCTATCTATACCTTGTGGCTAATAGCCACTGATGGACCTCTGCTCCATATGCTTATCTAATTCCCTTTTGAAGCCGTCCATGCTTCCTGTGGCAGTGAATTCCAAGTGTTAATCACTCTTTGGGTGAAGAAGTACTTCCTCTTATCTGTTCTAACCCAACCACTCAGCAATTTCATGGAGTGCCCACGAGGTCTTGTATTGTGAGAAAGGGAGAAAAGTACCTCTTTCTCTACCTGCTCTTTCCCATGCATAATCTTATAAACCTCAATCATGTCACCCCTCAGTCGTTGTTTCTCCAAGCTAAAGTGTTCCAACCCTTTTATCATTCGAGTTGCCCTTTTCTGCACTTTTCCCAAAGCTATAATATCCTTTTTAAGGTGTGGTGACCAGAATTGCACACAGTATTCCAAATGAGGTTGCACCATTGATTTATATAGGGCCATTATCAATTGATGTCCAGCACAAAAACCTGCAGGAAGATATGCTGACATAGAGAATGGTAATATCATATCAACCACTAGAGGGAGCAAAACATCTGCAGAAAAGAAACGAAAACCCTGAAGCAACAGGAACATACAAGCAAGGAAAATGAGAATGCGGGACGGGCCCCAAAACAGCTCCCAGTATTCTGTCCTCATAAAGAAACCAACCCCGATGTGGCCTGCCCTTGGAACCCTCTGCCACTCAGGAAGTGAGGAGCAAAACAGTTGATGCCTGTGAACAGGGCTTTTTTTGTAGAAAAAGCCCAGCAGGAACTCATTAGCATAATAGGCCACACCCAATGCCAGAAACTCATCAGCATATTAGGCCACGCCCCTGCCAGCACAGCTCATTAGCACATTAGGACGCACCCCCATGTTACCAGAAGCCTGGTCATCCAGCCACACCCACCTTTTGCTTCTTATTCTGTTTACCTTGTTTGTTGTCAAAACCCAGGGCTTTTTTTGTACCAGGAACTCCTTTGCATGTTAGGCCACACACCCCTAACGTAGCCAAT
>NW_015171655.1:14827-21255 GCF_001447785.1 Gekko japonicus
TCGCTCTCTGTAGCCACGCACACAGAGGTTTTGGCTGTAGTGGGCATGGCCAACTCTGAAGCCAGCCGGAACTCCGTTCCTGTGCGTTTCTGCCCCAAAATAGCCCTGCCTGTGAATATTTAATGGGTAGACCGACATCTGGCTGATGCTAATTCTAGATTTTTAAATGCTAGTTTCAAATTTAATTTCCCCCCCAACAGAAAACAGCAATTTTTGCTTTAACTCACTTAAGTTTTTACCCCTGAAAAATATGTATGACTGTATGATACATTCAGAAAAATGCAGGCAACATGACAGTTCCCAAGCATTTTCTCGAATGGGAACAAGGAGTAAGTTACCTAGCCCTATACTACCTGGCTCTGTGTGTGTGTGTGGCAGAAAGGGGGTAGAGATTTTATAGGCCTGTAAATTGTCTCCCGAGGCTGTGGAAGGTCGGTAGTTCAGCAGTTTGAGACCCGAGTGTGCCGCATGACGGAGTGAGCTCCCGTCTCTAGTTCCAGCTCCTGCCACTCGACTGGCTTTCGAGCAAGGGAACCTTTACCTTTACCTTTAAATTGTCTCCCTCACAAGAAAGTAGAAAAGGCTTAGGAAGTAAAAGGCCTCACCTACCTGCAGTCAATGTACCGTTTCTGGTGGTAGAAAGTCATGGTGGTGATTTCACCGAGCAGTTCACCGATGCGTGGAGATCCCGTCACGTTGGCACAGAGTAGATATCCGCACAACACGTCCCTGAGTTGAGGGGAAAGGAGCAAGAACATTGCAAGAAAAGGCGGGGGGAAAGGCAGTGCATTATGGGAAAGAAGAAATCTCAGGTTACTCACTGTTTGATGCACGGCACCCAGCGGCTTCCCTCGCGCCCACAGTTACCTCTCTCTGTGCCTTCCACATTCAGCTTCTCATAGCAAAACCGTTCTGCTGATGCTTGGGTCCCAAGGAGGAGACACAGGCGGCATAAGGGAAGGTCCCAAAAAGACACACTCCATAAACCCTGAGTCTGCTTGAACATCTCGTGAGCTCTGCCCATCCCCGTGTTTTGGCTCCTGTCCCTGGTACTTCTGTCCCCATCCTTGCCTGTCTGAGATGATTCCTATATTACCAAGTCCACATGGCAAGTATATAGACCCATGAACAGACGTGCACCTGATGCTCTGTGCTGGGAACTCAGCTCTCAGACCTGTGGGGACCTTTTAACTGGGACCGCAGCCTATGAGCAGGCTTGCCAGCAGCTCTGGCTTGGGAAATTCCTGGAGATTTGGGGGTGGTACCTGGGGAGCAACTTCCGTTTTTCCTGCACTCTATGGTATATTATAAAGTCTGCCCTCGAAAGTGGCTATTCTCTCCAAGAGAACTGATCTCTATAGCCCGGAGATCCGTTGCAATGCTGGGCCATTTCAGCTTAAATCTTCCCTTTCCTCATTCCATGACCCTGATCTGAATCAGGCTAATATACACCTGGCCCTTAATTCCCCAACACGGAACTCCCAGAACATATCTGGCCGACAGGACCAAGGCAGAATTTCCCTCGCTTGTAAGTTCCTGTTTCTTTTGGGGGAAGGGTTCTGTTCCACATGTGTTTAGCTCTAGTGGTCAATTCGATTTTACTCCTGTGTATGTCCGCCATACCTCCCTGCAGATCTAAATGGCAGGGTTTTATGCCGGGCATAAACCAGTGTAATATCAAACCAACCACTAGAGGGAGCAAAACATGTTCAAAATAGAGAAGGTCCCCAAAGACACACAAGCGAGGAAGATGAACATGCAGAAAAGCTCATACAGGGGATATGAGGATTTTAACAAGTGAATTAGCTTTGCGAGGAAAATGAACATGCAGAAAAGCCCATACATGAGGATTTTAACAAGTGAATTAGCTTTCAGCCTTTCAAGGGATCTGTTTAAGGGGCTTTTAATAAAGTATTGATAGATGGTCATTGCTCTCAGAGTCTTGGGGGGCTTCTGGAGTTCTGGCCTCGCTGGTGGAACTCCTGATGGCACCTGGGTTTTGGCCACTGTGTGGCACAGAGTGTTGGAGTAGATGGGCCATTAGCCTGATGCAGCATTGGCTTCTCTTATGTTCTGAAGACCACGGGTGTCTGGTACCGTCTCTGCCTTACACCCCAGGGTTCCCTAAATCTGTGTGACTCTTCACACAGGAGCAGACAAGTGGTCTGAAACTCTATCCCCCTCTCCTGCTGACGGAGAGAGCCTGATAGAGAGTTCTGGAAAACACAAAAGCCTGCGCACACTGTCCTGTCACTTTGGGAGGTCTCAGACAAAAGTCACATGACGGCTTCTGTTTCCGGACTTTACTCAGTGCTTTAACCACTCCAGGTGAGGACGCCAAGGCCGGAGCTCCCAGGGTCTAAGGCCATTCAATCAGTCAATCAATTGCCCCCTCCTCAGGATTTTCTCTCCCCCCTGCCGTAACAAGCGGCAAGTCGGTGAGAAAGTGTGGTGGGGAACAGACTCCACGGATTGATTTGGGAAGCCACGTTGCTTCACCTGTTCTGCCTGCCCCTGAACCTCCGAAAAGGCAAACTCTCCAGATCTGGCACCGAAACCCCTGTTCCCCTCCTCTATTTCCAGGGCTGGGTAGAGCACCGTGCGCACTGACTTACCATGCCCCCACAATGCATTACACTGGCGGTCTCTAGTCTTACAGCGCCCACCGTAACATCGTCCCTGCAGAACGGAAAGCAGACGTCGTTACAGAGTCACCAAAACCCCTGCCTGGCTGCATGGGCTGTGGACCATGGGATTACTCTAACTGACATGGCCTGGGATTGCAGGTTCAACAGCCACAGTCCCCGAGGTCAGGGGTCATTTCCTGCAGGAGCGCACAGGAGCGGAGCTCCGGCAGTAAAGAGCCCAGGGGGGTGGGCACACGCAACAAGCCCCACACCCTGCTCCCAGCAGCCCTCAGTCAGAGCAAGAAGCATCCAGGTATGTTGCAGAGCCCCCCCGGCCCTCCAGTCCAAAACAGTCCAGTGGCACCTTTAAGACCAAGTTTTATTCAGGTACAAGCTCTCCCTCCTCTGCGAGGACAGATCTGCACGTTCCCCCCCCCCCCCCCATAGCTAGCGATCCAAAACAGTCCAGTGGAGCCTGAGTGGTGGGTGTTGCCTTCTGACACACTTCCGGTGATGTCAGGGGGTGTGGCATATGCAAATAAGTTATGCTAATGCGTTATCCTAATGAGCTCCTGCACCTCTTTTTCTACGAAATGACCCCCGCCCGAGGTACTGAGGTTGCACTGACCAGGCGAGACCCACTTGCTCATCACAGACCCAGCTAAATTAGGGCCCGTGCCCTGGTCTCCCAAGAGGGCCTTTTCCTACGCTTGGAAAAAAGAGGTGCTTAAAAAGTTCTTTTGGCGTTACAGGAGGGAAGGGTGGGGGGATGGGATGGAAAATACCGATAACCCCCAGGTCATCCCTGTCAAGGGACAAACTAAACGACCCTTTCTAAAGAGCTGGGTCCAGGGAACCAGACCCGACTAGTGTTTCCTGCAGCCCTGCAGCATCTCTGCGGAGTGGCTCCTAAGAAAGAAGAGCCCAAATGGGCTCAGAGGAAGAAGAAGAGGAGACTGGATATATATACCTCGCCCTTCACTCAGAGTGGCTTAAGATCTCCTTCCTCTTCCCCTCCCCACAACAGACACCCTGTGAGGTCGGTGGGGCTGAGAGAGCTTTTTCGAAGACAGCTCTTGAGAGAACTTGTGACTGACCCAAGGTCACCCCAGCAGCTGCACATGGAGGAGTGGGGATTCAGTCCTCCCAGATTAGAGTCCGTGCTCCTAACCACCACACCAAACTGGTTCTCTGAATGACGCTGCAGGGGGAAGAAAGGCTCCTGCCCCGCAAGCCATGCGGGGGGGGGGGGCAGTTATTTCCCCAATCTTGCTGTTCAACACTCATGGATACTCCACACAGAGCAGCAAAATCAGGGAAATAGCTTCACACAGTGCAGCTTTTATGCAGAAAAACGGCAACCGGGGGCCGGCGGCTTTTAGAAACCATTCCTGGCAGCCGCGGTGTGACTGTGGGCAAAGGGAACCCAGACTCTATAGAAACTGTAACACTTAGTTTGGCCCAAAGACGGGGTGGGGGGTGGCGGGGGGCTGGGAGAAACTGTGCCTGGGGCAAACCACCTCCTACTGTGCACCTCTCCGCCGTACAGAAATCCTGCCCCGGCCTAAACTGGTCCACCTTAACTGTGCCTTGATGTCCTGCATACGCTTGCTCCTTTCCGTCGCTGGTGCTGGATCCTGCCTGGACACCCCCCACCAGTGTTCCCTCTAAGCTGAGTTAGTGTGAGCCAGCTCACAGTTTTTTAGCCTCCGGCTCACACATTTTTGTCTTAGCTCAGGAAGGAGGGCTTCAGAGCAAACTAATTCATGCAGCAGCCAAATCGCTCGCTCACAACTTTAATGCCAGGAGCACACCAAGTAGAATTTTTGCTCACAGGATTCCACAGCTTAGAGGGAGCCTTGCCCCCCGCCTCCCCGCCCCGACCTTGGTTAGCATGGAGAGCTACGGGTGTCGGTGTACAGCTGTGTCTCCGATTGCCACCAGTGACAGGTGCCCTGCCCAGGAGTTCTGGCGGGGTAACCCCTGCTCACCAGGCCACAGGGCCAGGAGCTTGTCAGTCCTTGTAAGGGGCATGAGGTGTCTGTCGCTGGCACAATCGTGAGGGTGAGCACGAGGCTGAGGTCGCAAACCTTACCTGCTCATTGTCACAAAAATAGCCGTCCTGCTTGTGCAGATTAGGTGGACACTACATAACACACACGCACATGGGAGAGGGGGAGAGAGAAAGAGAGAGAATTATGTTGCAGTGGAAACTCAAGGCAGAATAAGTTCTAACGGTTTTGTATGTGGTTGATATTTTATTGTACAACCTGTGTGACTTTTCACACAATGCTTTATTTATATAGATAACTTTAAATAACCATTATTTATGTGAACTCAGTAACGTGACTGCATGTTAAGGACATAAGTAGAGCCCTGCTGGCCCAGACCAGTGAGGGTCCATGTAGTCCAGCATCCTGTCTCACACAGCAGCCAATCAGTTCCCCTGGAAAGACCTCAGAAGAACCCGGCTGGATCAGACCAGTAGTTGATCTAGTCCAGCACCCCATCTCACATGGTGGCCAACCAGTTCCTCTGGACAGCCAACAACCGGGCATAGAGGCCAAGGCCTTCCCCGATAAGCATATCAGAAGAGACCAGGGAGGGTCCATCTAGTCCAGCCTCCCGTCTCACACAGGGGCCAACCAGTTCCTCTGGAGGCCAACAACAGGGCGGACAGGCCGAGGCGAGGCCTTCCTCTGATAAGCATATAAGGAGAGCCCTGCTGGATCAGACCAGTGAGGGTCCATCTAGTCCAGCATCCTGTCTCACACAGCGGCCAGCCAGTTCCTCTGGAGGGCCAACAACAGGGCAGAGGCCCAGGCCTTCATAAGAACATAAGAACAGCCAATGGTCCATCTAGTCCAGCCTCCCGTCTCACACAGTGGCCAACCAGTTCCTCTGGAGGGCCAGCAACAGGGCGGAGAGGCCGAGGCCTTCTTCTGATGGTGCTTCCTGGCTCTGAGATTAATGCCTCTAACTGTGGAGGTTCCCCGGAGCCACCATGGTTAGTAGCCACAAACCTTTCCCTCCATGAATCCATCTAATCTTCTTTTCAGGCTGTTTATTCCTGTGGCCGTCATGACTGCTATTCACGTGGCATTGTATATTATATATCACAGATTCCCCTGAAGCAGCTTGTTGGCAAAATGTGAAAATGTTTTTCAAAAACAACAACAACTCAGTTTTGAAGAACTTCCTCAGTAACTGATAAGCAATCTACCTTCAAATAGGTTATATGCACTCTTGTGAGTTACAGCAAGCACATCTCATAGGGCAGTGGAAGGAAGTGTGATGTAAAGCCTCGAGCTTTTTCTGAGATGTGTTATTTCTCAGTTAAAACCCCCCCAATTCCCTGCACGTTTTTGTCAGCTGGCTTCTTCAGGGGGAATCCGTTAGTCTTGCAGTGATTTCTTCAAAAAGAGTATAAGATCATTAGCGTAGGGAATGTGGGGGATTTTAACTGAGTAATAAAACATATTTCCACTTTACTTTGCATGAGCAGTCTTGGCCTTATTTTTTTATCGCTTCGTGACTGGTGCAGCCCTTTCCTTCTCTCCTCGTTACAGTGGAGAACTCAAAACCTTCCACAGCTCTCTGGAAGAATTCTGGCCCAGGCATCTCTCGCTTTCAAAATCCAGGCCCTAGAGAGCCACCAGTAGTGGGCCCTATTCCATCTGCCACGGAGAACAGGAGCCACCAAAACAGGACGTTGGAGAGCTCCTCTCCCCCCCCCCCCCCCTCCCCCCTCAGAGCCCTCGCCGCCGCTCACCTGGCTGGAGTCCCCCGTGCAGGTCTCAT
>NW_015171655.1:21273-25525 GCF_001447785.1 Gekko japonicus
GCTTCTCGGCAGGTGACGCCCCGTGGCTCATACTGCAGCCCGGGAGGCGGGAGAGAAGCAGAGCAGGAGGTGAACAGTGAGAGGGGCCAGGCAGGGCACAATCTGAACTCATAACTCCATGCACTAGTCCAGTGGTGGCGAACCTATGGCACGGGTGCCAGAGGTGGCACTCAGAGCCCTCTCCGTGGGCACGCGTGCCATCGCCCCAGCCAGGCCCAGGCCATCATTAAAGTGTCGAATTCTCTGCCAAATAATTTTAAGTCAATGAAAGCATTTGGGATTGCTTTACCTTACTTTGTTTGGATCATCTTAAGTTAGTGTATGAGTTGTTTTTTTCTAAAGCAAAACCTCAGTATTCAGGTTAAATGGCCGTGTTGGCACTTTGCGATAAATAAGTGGGTTTTGGGTCGCAGTTTGGGCACTCGGTCTCTAAAAGGTTCGCCATCACTGCACTGGTCCCAGAGGGGGAAAGCAATCTGGCCCCGCGCCCAGCCCAGCTCTCCCTCCTCGGCCACCGCCTGCGCAGGGAAAGATGCGCAAGCTGACTGACGGAGGCACTTAACCTTTATGGGGTGCTTTTGGTGTTCAAAGCACAGCACGCACATTGTAACAACAGCCCAGCAAGGTAGGCCAGCATTGCTCTCGTCATATAGTTCGGGGGGGGGGCTTGCCGAAGGCCACGCGCCGACTCCCTGGGTAGGAACTCAGCCTCTCAGCCACACCAGCTCCCCTTCCTCACGGAGCCAAGAGCAGAAGGTGGTCCCGGTGGTCCTCCAGGGCTAATTCTGTGCCCACGCAAATGCCATGCGGGAGAGCCAGGCTTTGCCCTTCGTGGGAGCTTTTAACTGGATCAGAACGCAGGCTGTCGTCCGGGGGAGGGGTCGACATTTTGTCCCGGGCAATCTGAGCGCCAGTCCTGCTGCGACATCTGAACACCCGCCGGGGGCGACGCAAGAAGGGGGGGCGTGCTGATGCCCTGGGAGAAGCACCCACCCCTCTGCCCCCTTCCCTCGCCAACACCCCACTGGGCAGCAGTTCCCCACTGCCAGTCGCCAGCCCGGAGTCACACAAGGAGGCACGAGGCAGGTGGCAAGGGGAAGCAAGCAACCCACGCCTGGTGGGCGGCCAGAGGGAGGAGCGCCCCGTAGCCAGAAATCCTGGGTTGGTGGGGCAGGGGGAAATTTTGTGGGGCAGCAGGGGAGAGGCATCCGCATGCCTTCCTTGGACTCGCCACTTGGAGCTCAGGCACAGGCGGCCCCCGTTTGAAAAACACCATTGAAAGGGAATCGCCACTTGGAGCTCAGGGAAGGCGTGCGGGTGCCACCCTCCCTCCCTCCCTCCCTCCCTGCAAGATGATCGGCAGGCCACGTGCTCCCTGCTGATCAGCTGGAGCCGCCCTTTTAATGTCACAGGAGGAGAGGGAGGGGGAGGGAGGCAGTAGCCGTTGTGGGGCATACCTAAGAATTGAGGGGGCAGAGCCCCGGAATGCCCCCCACCGTGGCTATGGGCCTGGAGGAGGAGCAGGACAGAGAGGAGTGGGTGGGCAGATGGCAATGCTGGCAGAGGGAGAGCAATCCCTGCGGCTGCCCAAAGGGAGAAGACGGGTGGCGTCTGCTGCTCCCGTGACTGGGGGAGATTCTCACCAACTGCCCAAGGATACTGACCCCTGGCACCAGACCTGGAAACACCCACCCCACACACACACACACATACAGTATGATGCTTTTGCATCCAAAAGGTATTTTGCAGAAAACCTTGTACTCTTGTGACATTTGATCCACACACCCATGTCTCATGTGACCAATGACGGGTGAACTTGGGCCTGTCTGAGGTTTTGGCGCACACCTGGTCAATGGCCCTGCCATGTGCCTCCTGGAGAACACGCGGAATTTGCCAAATGGACACAGAGGAATAAGGGGCATCCCCCCCCATACATAGTTTGCACTCGTCCGTCTACCTTGCACCCGCGGCAGCACAAACCGTCACTGCACATGGCGTCGTGCGTCAGCGTGCATTTCTTGCAGCAGTTTCCCCCGCCCTTGGCGCACTCCTTTGGGCAGAGAGAACAAGGAAGAAGAGAACAGAGAGGTGTAAAGTTGCTGGGGAGGGAGGGATCCACCAAGCATCAGGCACCCTGAGTGCCGGCCCTGAGATGGAACCGGGCCTCTCCACAGGGGACAGGCAGGCTCCACAAGGCCACGCCCCGGGAGGATTTCAGCAGGGGCGTCCTTGCATCATGGTGCACCACTGGTGGGGAAATGTCAGCAAGCTGCCAAAGTGTTTTTCCCCCCTATCCTCTATGTATGCGCTTGAGTGCTTTCACTTTCCCATGTATGCCTGTTGATGCGCTTAATTGCCTAGATGCAGGAACGTCCGTATCTATGAAGGCCACAGGTGGTAGCTGGCGGGTAGTTGCTTGGGTGAGCTCATGGTACAATCCACGAGAAGCAAATATGTTATGATTATCTCAATGGCGCGCGCGGGAAGTCCCGCAATTGGGCCTCAGCTTTTTGAATGTGCTATAATCTCTTGTGCTACCTGCTCATCCCTCATTCTGAACAGTGATCCTGTTTATGCGCCTCTATAGCTTCAAATAAAGTAAAACCTTTCTTGCAAAGTGTGTACTTCGTTGATGCTGTGGGAGTCTGACAGGAAAGATGTGCCAGGAGAACATCTGCCTTGAAGACACAGGAGACTTCGGAGCGTCTCAACTAGCAAGAGGGATGAGGACCAGGCTCCAGGCGATGTCCCCACCTGCTCTCCTGTATCTCGTTCTGAATCCCTCCAGCCAACATGACCTCTGCTCACAGCCTGCTTCCTCCCCCACCCCAGCTGCTTCGTCCAACACCGCCAAGCCACGGACCCCATCTGCATGGGTGTCAACCTCCAGGTGGCACATGAAGATCCTCTCACCATTACAGTTGACCGCCAGACCACCAAAACCAGTTCCCCTGGAGAAAATGGCGGCCGTGGAGGGTGGGCTCCGTGACATTGTAACCCACTGAAGTCCCTCCCCCTCCCGAAACCCCACCCTCCCCTGGCCCCGCCCCCAAAATCTCCAGGTACTTCCCAAAGCAGGCTGGCAACCATACCATACAGCTCCTAGCCTGAGGATTTTGACCCTGAAGAGCCCTGCCTTCCCAACCCAATGGAGGACGTCCCACCACATTGGCCCAATCGGAGCCCCACGTGGAACCAAAATCAGGCAAAGCCATCCCCAGCTGACCAGACCCACCCATCCCCTCCCAAGCGGAGTGGCACTGTTCAGCCCGCCCCCTGCTTACCGCCAAAGACCCGCAGTCGCATTCTTCTCCTGCTTCCACAAACCCGTTGCCACACTCAGGGGGGTCCAGGAGCTGTGGAAATGGAGGCGGAGTCATTAGGAACTCATTTGCATGTATTTGCATGTACACTTTTGATACTGTCGATGGGGCCTGGCGTGATCTGGTCCATGGGGTCGCGAAGAGTCGGACTCGACTGTGCGACTGAACAACAACAACAACATGTACACTCCCTCATCCAAGGAATGCCCCAGTAAAGCCGAAGAGCCAAAAATCCCTGCTTGTTTTAACAATCTTGGGAAAAGAAAGCGACTGCCAGCCCTGCAAGTAGTTCTGCAAAAGATCCTGAGGGGCCCCCTCCCCCCCGACGGGACACGCAGTTCACCAAGAGCCTCAACAGACGTTTCAATGACACAAGTTCACCAAGGGGGCTTGCAGCTGTACTGTAGGTTTTAGTTTCAGGTGGCAGCTCATGAGTAAATGCACAGCAGGGCCCAAATTTGGATTGGGACCACTGAATGGGAGAAGGAGGGATTCCTGCCATCTCCCCTGTGCTGTGTCTGAAAACGGCACGGGGCAGACGGCAGGGATTCCTCCTTCTCCCAAGGACGAGTCCGGATCCAAATCAGGCTCTGCCGTGCATTTACCCATGAGTTGCCACTGAAGCAGCAGCTACGTTACAGCTGCAAGTCCCTGTGGAGAACTTGTATAGGTTTTTTTTTAAAAAAATGCATTGTTTGTTGATATTTCAAAAGTATACATAAACACAGAGATGTCATTAAAAGTTACAGATTTTTACAAATTAGAATTAGACAAGAAAGGGGACCTGCGATACTCACGGGGTGGGTGGGAAGAAGAGCTCCACGCAGAGCAGGAGGAGGAGGCAGCAGCAGGAGGTAAGCCTCTTCCCCCACCCCGTCCCCCCGCAGCGTGGCCTGAGTGGCCTCCAGCCACCGGCCCCACCAATCTCC